>NC_080712.1:8605145-8680145 GCF_019097595.1 Hemibagrus wyckioides
AGTTGTGGGCAAACGTTTTAGGCAGGTGTGAAGAAATGTAAAGTAAGAATGCTTTCATAAATATGTATTTTTGTGGATATTTTAATCAGATAATGCAAAGTGAGTGAACAGAAGAAAAATCTAAACCAATTTGATGTGACTACCCATTGGCTTCAAACCAGTATCGGTTCTTACACTTAGAACAAAATTTATGATTAACAACTTATGTCAAGCAGGTATAATTATTGTAAACACACCGGTGATAATGATCAAATGTACACACTATATTGCCAAAGGTTTTGGGACACCCCTCCATATCATTGAATTCAATGTTGTTTTTCAGGGGTTGGGCTCGGCCCCTTAGTTCCAGTGAAAGGAACTCTTAATGCTTCAGCTTCATACCAAGACATTTTGGACAATTTCATGATCCCAACTTTGTGAATAGTTTTCTTCCTGTTGCAACATGACTGTGCACCAGTGCACAAAGCAAGGTCCATATAGACATGGATGGGTGAGTTTGGTGTGGAGGAAACTGAACGGTCTGCACAGAGTCCTGACCTCAATCTGATAGAACTCTTTTGGGATGAATTAGAGTGGAGACTGCGAGCCATTCTAAAACTGAGATGTCTTCTTTTACATTCACCTTTTACAGCTATAACAGCTTCAACTCTTCTGGAAAGGCTTTCCACAAGGTGTAGGAGTGTGTTTATGGGAATTTGTGACAATTGCTCTAGAAGATCATTTGTGAGGTCAGGCACTGATGTTGGACGAGAAGGTCTGGCTCACAGTCTCCACTCATGTTGGAACAGGAAGGGGACATCCCTAAACTGTTCCCACAAAGTTGGGAGCATGAAATCGTCCAAAATGTTTTACACATACACACGCACAACCAAACTCGCATCCTCTCATCATGCTTTTCTTCTGTCATAGCTTATACACTTCAGGGTTTAATATTTTTAGACCAGTTTCAGGTCTATTGTATTTTATTTTTTTGCACCATTCTGTGTAAACTCTATTTCCAGGAGGTCAAACCAGCCCACTTGGTCTCATGGTCTCAGTAACCAGTTTTGACATGGTTAAAGACACAGACATCATACTTTTTAACCTGAAGAGAAGCTCCTGCCCTCTGTCTGCGTGATCTAATATGCATTCTGTTGCTGTCACATGATTAAATGATTGTATATCTGTATAACTGAACAGACACACCTGCACTATATATATATATATATATATATATATATATATATATATATATATATATATATATATATATATATATATATATATATATATATTTATATTTTCATTTTATAATTGATTAAATACATATCACACTAAGGCACAAGCATTTTGTCCAAAATAACTGGTTGTGCCATCTTCAGCAGCAACAAATTGGATAGTACTAATGCTAATCCTAATATGAATGTAATACTTTCCTAATCCTGATATTAATGTAATCCTAATATTAGTGTAATACTAATAAAAATTAGTTTTCTCCATTTGCATGTAAGGGAGGAGGCTGCAGGCAGGCAAGCAGTGTTAGAAGTCCCAAAGTGTTAGAAATGGCTGTTCATCCAGACTGAGATTTGTTCCTATCTCATTTGGGATTTCTTCATAGTATGGACTACTGATTGTGTTTAGTTAAGTGATGGTTAAATGCTGTAGTTAAGCCCAGGTGTGTCTATTCTAATTGAAATGAAATAAGAAAAGATAGAACTTAATAGACTATTAATCCCAAAGGAAATTCTTTTGCCAGAGACTGCTTCAGATTACAAGGCAAATAAATATAAATTAAATATAAATGAAATAATCTGTATGTACAAAATGTATTCAAAAATATATTTGAACAATTTTTGCACAGCGCCAGTTGGGGTTTAGTAACATTTTATTTTCTTCAATAAATTAAATGATCATTAAAAAAAAGCCCAGAATTTTCAGAACATCTGACAGTTTGTCTTTTTTATTTATTTATTTATTTATTTTTTTATTTATTTATTTTTTTATTTATTTATTAAATAGAAACCATTAAGTATGACAAATAAATATATATATATAGTTATAAGCACTTATAAGCTTAGTTATACACTAAGCTACCACATTCACTAGGTTCTTCCACAAATTCTGTAGGTAGGTTTCTTGTTCACAGCTTTTTCTTCTTGACTTTGCTTGCAGAAAGACTTGTTGTCGTCGCCGAACATTATGAACGCAGCCTGAAGGATCTTCTCAAACAAGACAAAGCCATCAGGTGAACACAAAAAAAACCCCACATCCATCACATATAATCTGTCCGTTCTATAAGTCTTATTTCTTTCTGAAAGTATCACCGTGCTTAATTCAGGGTTTAGAGACGCAGAGCTGTGAGAGCTGTGTACTCGCTTTGCCATCTACTGGCTGAATCGAATCACGGCATTTTCTCATGGATGAAATAAATCCAATTTATAATTCACTTCCTGTGATTTTGTCCTATATGTAAAGCACTGATTTAAATAATAGTGATATTAAAAGATCCATAGTTAAAGAAAAAAAGGGGTTAAATCTATTTTTATAGATTGATATGAACTGTGCATTTTATTCAATATTTTCTTAAACTGAAATATCATACTGCTACATCATTATAGGGAACAAGTACACTGGCTCTAACTTATCAGGTATTTTCAATCAGTATGAACAAATTAATTGTTTTATTGCCGCAAGTCGGATATTAAATGAGTCAGGATTTTGTTGGCTTTCAGTGTGAGACGTGTGTTTTTCCCTCTGCTGAATAACCTTAGGCAGAATTTTACTGGTTATGGCGTCTCAGAGAGCAGAAATGGGTTGGACATCAACATTTACTTTGAACAAAGAAACATTTGTGTGGAACAGAACAAACCTTTTTTTTTCTTCCAGAACGTTTCTATAATTATATTGTCCCTATTTATTATTATAAATAAACCCAGTTTCTTAAAAGAGTGTCTGCTTCCATATGAGTTTCATATTACCCATCACTGTGGAGTGGGACATGACAAAGACATGGACCTGAAGCTGGACACCACCAGAAACAGGCACAAATTTGATTTGGCCTGTGGTGTAAAGAGTTCAATGATTTTGTCCACTATTTACTTATCACTTAACCCGGGATGATGAGACCGAGCCTGCTACACAAATGTTGGTGACAAACTTAAGGAAAAACAACACAGACAGACAGACAGACAGACAGACAGACAGACAGACAGACAGATAGATAGATAGATAGATAGATAGATAGATAGATAGATAGATAGATAGATAGACTTTATTAAATTCTTGTGTTAGTTACAAGATACAACACACACAAAAATTTTATGACACAATTTTATGACATCCTATTTTAACATTTCCAAGTTCTTTTGTTTTTTTCTGTTACATACATATCATACTAATACACTAAGTCCACAATTTCCAGCCCTGAATACTGATTTCCCGTCTTTCCCACAGGAATTTAAGGTTGTTACTTGCTCTTGTTCTTTAGGCGTGTAGGATATAACAATTTGTCTTTACACAATATTCGTTCAATTCAATTCAGCTTTATTTGTATAGCTGTTTTAACAAAGGACTACGCTGTCACATAGCCGCTGTACAGAAATCCAGGACAGAAATGAGAAAATTCTGTTATTTTCTAGACATATTGCACTAATTACACACAATTGCACACATCTGCACTTTATTTACAACAGTCATATTGTTGTTCCACCAATCCGTGTTCAAAGAAATATATTTTTTTATATTGTATATATATATTTTCCTGCATTGTTTCTTCAGTTTTTTATTTTTATTTTTTTATTTTTAACTTTTTATTTTTTAATTTTTAAGTTTTATTTATTTTTATTGTATTTATTATGACAGCTATTATTGAAAAGCTTTTTACTGAATGCAGCACTGTGTATGGTCGCGTAGATGACAAAATCTGAATATATAATTGTTTCAGTTAACCATTAATGAGCAATCCAAAGGTGATGGTGTCGAGGAAAAACTCCTCTGAGACGATATGAGGAAGAAACCAGACTCAGAAGGAAACCTCATCCTCATCTGGGTGACACCTGAGAGTGTGATCAAATCGTTGCTCTTGCTGTGAACAGCTTTTTCAAGCGTATCCAGAATGTTGGTGGTGAACCGGAATTTATGCAGGCCATTAAAGTAAAGAAAAGCCTCGTGGTCCTGTTGGCAGAAGCATCTGGAATCAGCATCTGGATATTCACTGTGTGACCTGCTGGAAGTGTGGACAACCTGTAGGCATGAAGAGATGAAGCATGTCGTACCATTCCTCGGTGGAGATAATGCCTCAGTGGCATAATGTGTGTATATTTATAATGATATATTTGTGTCTAAATCAGAGATGATGGATTTTTGGGTAGTTCAAACACTTAAGGTCATTTGTTTTGCTTAATTTTAGTCTTTGAATACTGACTGAAGAAGCCTTTATCTGTCACATATACCTTACAGCAAAGTGAAATTCTTTCTTCGCATATCCCAACTTTGGGGGTTGGGGTCAGAGAGCAGGGTCTGCCATGATACAGTGCTCCTGAAGCAGTAAGGGGTTAGGGCTTTGGTCAAGGGCCCAGCAGTAGTAGTGGTGCTGGGGCTTGAATCCTGATCCTCCAATCAGTAGCCGAGAGCCTTAACCACTTGAGCCAGCACTGCTCCTATAAGTTACTGTCGACTTCCTGTCACATCAAACCATTCTCATCTGATCTCTTCCACCAACAAGGATTTTCTGTAACACATGATTTGCTGATTGGATTGTTATCTTTATTGTTAACTTTATGATGAAATATGGAGATATTAGAAAGGTTCCAGGTGAAGAAAGCAGAAGAGATTGTGATTATTGATGGAGGTAAATTGTGTACATTTAAGTTTTTGGCTTTAAAGTTTGTGTGTGTGTGTGTGTTCTAGTTCAGAGCAGGTTCTGCAGATCGCCTACGAGGTGTTGGAAGGACTGGCGTTTATTAACACACACGGTCTGGCTCATCGAGCTCTCAGCCCTCATAATGTGCTCCTGGATTGTAAGGTACAATACACATACCATAAATACATAGGGTTCTTCTAATATAATAATATGTTTAGCTGAAAAAACATGACTGATGCTTTATTCAAACACACGGCGATACTGTATTATCACTGCAAGTCTCTAGTCACTTCCAACTACTGGTTGCTATAGTAACAGTGTTTATCGGTCAGTGGTGCAACTAGCATTCAAAATGGATTTTTTCGCCACTAAAATGAATCAATCTGGAGGGAGATTTGGTTTCTGTGTATATAAAATTCGCCAGTGTTTACAGGAGAAGCGGTGTGTTGATCTTTACCATGGATCATGTGCTCTCTAGCATCTTCTCTTCCTTTGGTAGTCACTGCACCGAGTTGATCCGTGTTTTGCATAAGGTTCAACTTTGTCACGTCTCTGGACACGTCCACACCCAGTGACCAACGCTCGCTGTCGCTCACGTCGTCAAAATAAATGATCTCCGGTCCCTTTGTTGCTCAAAGTCAATGTATGTGCAAATTTAGTCATAAAGCGGACAAGACAACAATTCAAAACATAAGAACAGAGAGGAGGTCTGTAAAGATCCGGTGAGGTTATCTGGAAGTTGAGTGGGGAGAGGTGGTAGTTTAGTGGTTAAGGTGTTGGACTACTGATCAGATGGTTGTGAGTTTGAATCTCAGGTCCACCCTTGTTGGGCCCCTGAACAAGGTCCTTAACCCTCAATTGTATAAAATGAGATAAACTTTAATTTGCTCTGGATTAAGGGCATCTACCAAAATGTTGAGTCACGTCAACTGGACGTCTTTCACTTCTCATGAGAGCGGCTTCTTCTGTCTGACGGAATTTGGACAATTTTTGCATCCTCCAGGGAGCAGTGAAACATTTCGTTGTAACGATGAAGTCCAGTTGACTCGACTTCCAGATGAGAACAGAGAATCAATGTGTGTTTGCACAATCTGGCATAGCTAGGACACACATGAGACGAGGAACGAGAAGACCAATATCGAGAAGAGCTGAGTGAGAAGAAGCAGAAGGTGCTTAGACGATATGGGAGAGGAAATGAAGAAGTTATTACAGGACGGTTGCCATGTCAGATCTGAGTGGATTCGAAGGTGTTGATGGGTAACAGCAGCACTGCGTGGTTTATAATATCACGCCGGCTGTAATGCGAATTTAAACGGTTTCGAGTTAGTGAGAGTCTCAACAGCCGTATTTGGGATTGAAAATAATCTGTTGAAATTAAGAAAAAAAGGAAAAACAGCCTTTCAGACTGGGTGAGTTCGCCCTCATGACGTCTTTCCAATAGAGATTCTCAGGAAGGGCAAATTTAAACAAGATGGAAGAAAGAAAACAAAAAAACAAACTGATGAAATGGAAACAAGAAAAACAGTCTATAAAACTGCCCAATGTCTCTTATGATGTCTGTAAAATCTCTTATGATGTCTGTAAAATCAGTGGAATGAAATAAAGACGTGATTCAAGTTCGTCCAAACCAACAGGCAGAAAACAAGATACTTAAATCAGGTCAGGATAGAGGAAAATACTCGAATGAAAATAAAAATAATATTAGCAATAAACCTGAATTAAAAGAAAAACACGTATGAGAATCATTTATAAAGCAAAGATGAGATTAGATTTGTCACAGTTCAGCTTGTATCAATAGAGACAAGTCAAGAAGTGAAGGGGCGGGGCTAAGCCGGAAGCATATGTACTACAGGAATAAAGGGGAAACACATACTGTACAGACAGGAACGTGTAATTCTACATAGTAAAGCAGTGTATAAATAGTAAATATACTTTTCATACCTCAGGTGTAATTGTTTATATGCTGGGCAGTTTTGCTGTGCTCCAAATACCAGCTCCACTGCAGCACTGGTCCGGTTTCAGACGCAACTGGTGCATTTGCTCTCATCACAAACGTGCATGGAGAAAAGTATGTGACTCACCATACTTAAAAATAATAGTGCTGGTTATGAGGTGCAGAAAGGCATCTGTGCCCCTCATCGTTGCCCTGATACTTCACTTACGATTTTATCATCAGCTAAAACACACACACACACAGGTTACTTTAGTTCCTGAACATGTACTGACCCGAATACACGTTCACAAGAGTTTCCAGTCCAGAGTTTCCCTCCGCCTCCTAAAGGTCGTCTCCTGGTGCGAGAAAGCCGGTCCACATGATAGCTTTCACGTTACAGATTCTTCATTCAAGTCCTGCTGTGTTTCAGACTAAACTCCAGTGAGAAAGCTCCCGGCAACAGCTAACACAAGGAGGTGGATCGAGTCTCTAGTGTCAGGGCTTTTGTAAATGTAACCTTATGCAGATTAAAAATATGATCTAGTTCTGTGCTATCAGCGATGTGCAGAGAATTGAGATATACTGAAGGAAATGAATCAACAACAGTGAAGTGTAATGCAAACCATTGTGAAGAGCACTATTACTGAATTACTGTTAAAAGTGATTACTTTCCGATAGCAGCATAACCCCAAGTGTTTTCTTCCTAATTTATCAGCAATAGATGAAAACCTATGGAATGATATTAATATCTCTACTGATAAAATCTATTTATTTATTTGTATTAATGCCTAAAAAGTGCCACAATGTCAGTCTTCTGAAGGAAGGGTGCGCAAACTTTTGCTCTCGTCCTGTGTCGGTGTACACGTCTCTTTCTGTATAGTAAGTTCTTGAGCGGAAACTCACATCTTGTCTCCTGCTTGCATGTTCTTTTCACATGGGGAAAAATGCTGCAAGGATTTTCTCAAGATTATTCCTAATTTATCAGCAGTAGATGAAAACCTACGGCCTAATAATATAATATGATATTGACATACTCTATCTATCTATTTATTTATTTATTTATTTGGTTGTTTATTTATTTATTTATTTATTTGTATTAATGCCTTAAAAAGTGCTAAAATTCTGTCTTTTTCTGAAGGAAGGGTGCGCAAACTTTTGCTCTCGTCCTGTGTCGGTGTACACAGCTATGTCTGTATACAAACATCTCGAGAGGAAACTCACATCTTGTCTCCTGCTTACATGTTTTTTTCACATGGGGGGAAAAATGTTGCAATGTTTTTCTCAAGGTTTATGAAAAAAATAACAACCAAAAATGGTGGAATATTGTTTTCATGGGAAAAACTTTTTCTTTTTCGCCAAAAAACACAGTGATCTTCATTTAAAGCAAGGAAATCAGTAAAGTGTGCTGGCCTTGAATTTAACATAAATTACTGTTATCATGCAAGAGGCCAGATGTTTTTGTGTTGGCTTGTTTTGATGGTGCGTGTGTTGTTTTCATTGGCCTGCATCTTTTCTTTCTTCACTTTGTAAACAGGGTAAAGTAAAACTGGCCAAGTTTGGTCTTTATTACATGACGGACCACGGAGCAGATGTGGATTTCCCTATCGGGTGAGTGCTTTTTTACGCCGTCTAAAAGCTCCTCCACACTTCCTACACACATTATGTATTCTTCACAAACCAGTCTGGGAAAAAAAAAAAGAAGATGCCCAGCTCTTTCAGCTCTCTTTAGGGATGCAGATCAAATCCTATTCACATTCCCATTACCAAAAAAAAAAAATAAAAAAGCTAGAGGGAATCTTTTAAATCCCGCTGTAGACACATCACGGCTCAGATCTGGAGCACGGGCATTTCATGAAAGAGAAGATCAATGAAATGTTCGGCGCTCCCATAATGAAACAAGATGAGCTAATATGAGATGTGTGTCATCATGGTCCATCTTCATTTTGATCTAAACCAGGGCTGGGATATCAAAGCAGACTTCCTCGTGGGCAGTCATAAATAAGCGTAAGGCCCTGGCCTCCCTGTTCACCGGGGGCCTCGTCCTAATATCCGACTGGAGATTGCCTTTTCTCAGAGAAGGATGATGAACACACAGTGTGTTCTTCTGACCTGGCATGTCCTTGTCTATCAGCTTTCTGTGCAGCAACATCTGTCCAGAAAATTCAATAAAGCTTATCTGCCTCCAAACTTTGATGCTGCAGCAGTGATTCACTGCAGTGGGGCTTATTGTGGATGGTTATGTGAACAATATGAGTTGGCTCTTGTGCAGTCACTGAGGCTCCAGTCTCCATGAATTGGAATTTTTTTTTTTTTTTTTAAGCATATTTATTTGTGGGATGCGCATATTTCAGATAGCGCCTGTCTGTCTGGCTTGATTTATTATTTTTTTATTTTAAATTTATTAAAACTCCAAACGGCACAAAAATCAGATTTACAAATAACTATTTTGATTTTTATGATTTAACATTTGTATACAAATTTTATAATAAAAAAATATATATTTGTATGTAAATATTTATATTATTATTATTATTATTATATTTTATAAATGAATATTTATATTATTTATTGTATGTAAATAAATATAATATTTTTTTATATATTATTTATATATATATTTTTTTTTATATATTTTTAGAGTTCATTTCTTTTCTTTGTTTATCTGAGTCAAAGTTTTTTTTTATGATGTTATCATACTGTAAAACATAAGTGCCAATCATGTTTAAATATGCAAAAACATGCACACCAGATAAATTTACACATTGATCAAATCTGGAGCTTGATCTGGTGTTTTTTATTTATTAATTTATTTATTTGTATTATTTTTATTTATTTATTTATTTATTTATTTTTTACCATTTTTTAAAGATTTTTTCCACAAAATGTGATGATATTTATTCTTTTAAAATCAATATTTTATCAATTAATATGAGTGTGTGTGTGAGGTGAAAGAAAGAGAGAGATTTTCACACTTTTTTTGTGTGCTTTTGCTTTTGTTTCTTTTTTATACATTGCTTTATTTTATGTTGTTATTGCATCATAAAATGTCATGAAGCATAAAAAAAAAGCATAAAATCTATTTTTAATTGTTTTTCTATTGTACTGTGACTTTTCCCCCCTAATAAGATATTCATCTTCACCACAGGTTTTGTTATTTAATTAGTTTTTAAAACAAATAGTGCTTTTGCAGCGTTTTTTTTTTTTTTTAAATCTCATTATTTTATGATGTTATCCCATAAATATTTCAAATATGCAAATGTGTATTATGCAGCACCAGAGGAATTTGCATATTCATAGCGCTTTTCAACCTTTTTGTGGTGTGAATTTTATTTTCCCACACAAATGATTATTTGTTAAAGGTTTAGTGAGTTAATTTGCCGTAGAGCTGCATTTTTTGTTTATTGCATCATAAAATATATTAACCAATCCTGTTCCAGTGTGCAAATGTGGATCGTGCCAAACTGGAGAAATTTAAATATTCATTGAATTTTTTGTACACTTTTCAGTCGTCTTTCTTGATGTTTATGTGACTTCGTTAACATTTTTTGTGATTTTTTTTGGGGGGCTACAAAGCTCTCTGAGGCATGAATTTAATCTGGCTGTAAATCTCATGTCAGGATATTGCTGAACCTTCCACTGTTTACAGTATTTGATTAAAAATGCGATTCTGCTTAAACATTATCCCTCGGTCTGAACACTAGCGTCTGCCTGCCACATTTCACCAACTTTTATGAGTCTGAGAAACAGAATATTGAGGATGGAAACTTTCAAACTTGCCAAAAGTCTTAAAGGACATTTGTCCACATGCTGGATTGCAAATCGTTCTGAATTGATCTCAGAACCACAAACACTGCACAAATGTTTATATAATTGTGATTGATTATCAGCACGTGCCGGATTGCTGGACGCGGTGTTTTGTGAAGCATGTGGCAAAACTTAGGCACTGTGTTCAACATTGTTGTTATTATTATTATTATTATTTATTTATTTTTTAAATTTTTATTTATTTATTTATTTATTTATTTATTTATTTATTTATTTATTGTATTATTATTATTATTATTATTATTATTATTATTATTATTATTATTATTAGTTTCAGATTTGAGCTTTCCATCTGCAAAACAAATGACAGGCAGCATTTTAAGCAAGATTTCACCCTTTTGTTAAGAAAAGCCCATACAGAAAATTAAACCCAGGATCCCGGGTTTGAATCCTGTCTCTGCCCTGTGTATATGAAGCTTGCATGTTCTCCCCTTGATTTAGGGGTTTCCTCTTCTAGTCCAAAGACATACATTGTAGGCTAATGGACATCTCTAAATTGTCTGTAGTGTCTGATTGTGTATCTTGCGAACTCCCACCTTGTGCCCTAGTCACATAGTATGGACTCCAAGGCTGACTGCATGCCTGTGTAGGATAAGGATAGGTGCTACAGAATATGGATAGATGGAACAACAGTGGAGTTTTCCCTTTAATGCCAATGCTATGTATGTACTAATAATCTCTCTCTGTCTCTCTCTGTGTTCAGGTATCCATCTTACCTCGCTCCAGAGGTTATCGCCCAGGGCATGTTCCAATCCACTGATCCCTCCCTCAGCCAGGTCCCTTTACCCTCAGGGCCTAAGACTGACGTGTGGTCTCTGGGGATGCTGCTGTTTGAGCTTTGTGCTGTATGAACATTTGTAGCCGTATTTTTTCCTAAGTGGAAAGCTGCTGTTTTGTCTTTATGCACTTTTTCCCTGTTCTTCACATCACTAATCTACAAGTGTAGCTGATTTGTTTTTAATAATAATCATAGCCTTTATTTTCCTAACAGGGCAGGCAGGTTTTACAGAACATTGAAATTAGCGAGAGATTAAAGTTCATCATCACCTTAGGTAAGTGTACACAAACACACACACACACACACTATTTTACATTTTTAAGGCCCATGAAATGGCTGATTTGCTGATTGGTGAAATCGAGACTCTTAAAAATGGCTGCATCATTCCTCAAATATCATTCTCTCTCTCTCTCCTCTCTCTCTCTTTCTCTCCCCTCTCTCCCCTGCTCTCTCCTCTGTCCCCCCCAATCTTATTTATAATAAAATACAAAAAGCAGCATGAGAAAGCACATCCCCTATGAACAGCTTTGAAGCACTGACACTGAAGACTCCTTCCAAAACAAGCTAAATTACCGAAAGCGCAGGAAGACCTATAGTTTCTACATCGAATGTTTAAATGAAGGCCTGTTGAATTGTGGAGAGAACATGCGGGGTAAACCGTTAAATGTGGTATCTTGGTGGTTAAGGAGTTAGACTACTGATCAAAAGGTTGCGAGTTACCACTGCTGGGCCCCTGAACAAGGCCCTTAACCTTCAATTGCTCAGTTTTAAGATAAAATGTCTGTCACTCTGGAGAAAGATGTCTGCCAAATGCCAGAAATGTAAACCACAAATCATCTCCCTCGTTGTGTTCTCCGTCGAGCGTGACAGGATAAAGAGTAACAACTTTCTCTGCAGGATGCATGGATGACATCGTGACGGTCCTTGCAGAGGAGCACGGATGCCTGGACGTCATTAAGGTGAGTACAAACTGATCTCCGCTTCCATTTCGTCCAATAAACATCTCTTTTCTTGGCCGCGTTCATGCACGGCCTGTTCCTCATCAGAGTCCATGTGCATTCTAGGAGCTTCCTGACAATGTGCTGCTGTTATTGAGGAAATGCCTGACTTTTTTGCCTTCGAAACGGTAAGCTGCTTCGCAACGTACATCATTTCCTGAAGGGAAAACATTCTGCTGTGCTGGGCGGATGAAAAGCAGCCATGTAGGCCAGCTGTGAGGGGGAATTTAGTGCAATCTCTGCATCTGTGTCTTCGTTATTGCAGAAAAATAGTTGAATTTATAGATTCCCTGAATTTTGGTTTAACCGAGGAATAAAACACTGCATGCTGTTATTAATCAATGTTTTGATGGCCAATAAAGCGGCTGCATGCTGCTATTAAACAGGCAGCATAAAAAAGTCACCGTTAGCATCACCCCAGAGCTGATTATTTTCCTATAACAGCACAACCTGATGTGTTTTATTCCTCTGGAGCCATTCTTACAATAGTACAGCTTTAATGTGATTCGTTTCAGTTCAGTTTTATTTGTGGAGCAGAGAAATATATAAATTTACGTTCTCAATTTTAAGCTTATTGCTAATGAGCAAGCCCCAGGTGATGATGGCAAGGAACAGATCCGGTAACTTGAAGGCTGTTTGCTTCTGCTGAGGATAAACCCATGGAGACAGCCTGGAGATACAGTGGATATAGGAAAGAACTCCCCTCCCTTCGAAATAACAACCTGAAATGAAGAAATCTATCCAGATGTATTCACTCAGTTCAACTATGTAATATCCAAGTGAGAGATATAACAACAACAGGTTAGAAAAAAAAAACAACATGATGCCACTTAAATCTGAAAACATGAATCTGGCTTTGGACTGCAATCATAAACCATGAAGAGTTTGATGCCTCCATCAGTGAACAGCTGATAACTTGAATTTCCTGGTTGCACAATTTCACTTTTTGTCCATATAATACACTATTGTAGAAGGGAAATGATTTATAATCACACTCTCTGGTGTCACCCAGATGAGGTTGGATTCCCTTTTGAGTCTTCCTTCCTTGTATCATCTCAGGGAGTTTTTCCTTGACATCGTCACCTCTGGCTTGCTCATAAGGTTCAAATTAAAATTTGATATCTGTACTTTATATGTTTCTTCTGCTTTGTGACACTCCAAAAAGCTATACAAAGAAAATGAATTTGAACTAAACATCCTGTTCACTTGCCATCGTCTTCGTTCTCAGCCGCGTTATGGTGCCACATAGTTCATAAAGCAGCACACAGATGCTCCTAATGATACTGACTCCATCACTTCTATTATTTCATACAGTATTTGAAGGATGATTTGTGGTTCTTGTATTTGTTTGTGGCTAAAAATATGCCATGATGCTGGATACTGAGTTCTAAACCTGCCTTATGTGCACTTGAAAAGACGTCTGTGTGTGTGTGTGTGTGTTTTCTTTTAGAGCGACTCCAGCTGAGCTCCTAGAAGACTCCGTGTTTGAGGGAATTTCCTGCCTCTACGCTCTGTATGAGAGTCCGGTCTCTCTGTTCTCCTCCTCACTGCGCTGTGCTCACCTCCAGCTACCTGATGATATCACCCAACTCTGCAAAGGTCTAAAACTAATCCCTGTCTCTTGCTTTAAACCAGATATATTTCAGCCTCATTTATAGGAGTGCCAGCGGGTCAGAAAAATGGTCAGAAATCGGAAAAATTGGAAATCGGAATTAAGGGAATTTTATTTTTTGCACTTTTGAGACTGTTCTTAATCCACTTTTTGTTTTTCTTCCTTCTGTCATCATAGGCCTCGGTTATTCAGATTTATTTGCATTAGACAGCAGCTTGTTATTTTTTTTTTGTTTGTTTGTTTTTAAACTAGTAGTAGTAGTTTACTACTAGTAGGATACTGTAGACGTTTTTATCACTGACTGTAAGTGATAACTCTACTGTAAATGTTGTTATATCTATAGTGTAAATGTTAGATTTTAATGTTGCAGGACATCTGAGACAATTTGGTTCCTGTTCTAAAATGCATTATAGCTACGATAAAAAGTCACTTCACCAGTCTCTCTCTCTCTCTCTCTCTCTCTCTCTTTCTCTGTCTCTCACTCCCTCTCTCTCTCTCTGTCTCGCACTCTCCATCACATACTCTCTCTGTCTCTGTCTCTCTTTCTCTCTCTCTCTCTGTCTCGCACTCTCCATCACATACTCTCTCTGTCTCTGTCTCTCTTTCTCTCTCTCTCTCTGTCTCGCACTCTCCATCACATACTCTCTCTGTCTCTGTCTCTCTTTCTCTCTCTCTCTCTGTCTCGCACTCTCCATCACATACTCTCTCTGTCTCTGTCTCTCTTTCTCTCTCTCTCTCTGTCTCGCACTCTCCATCACATACTCTCTCTGTCTCTCTCTTTCTTACTCTCACTCTCTTCTTCTCCACCTCTCACTCTCCATCACATCCTTTCTCTGTCTCCGTCTTTCTATCTCTCTGTCTCTTTGTCTCTCTCACTCTCCATCACATTCTCTCTCTGTCTCTGTCTCTCTCTCTCTCTCTCTCTCTCAGTTCAGTTCAGTAGTTTTTTTTACTGCCATGAATGTAAAATCACACTGTTGCCAAAGCGAAGGTATAAGAATAATATTCACAAGCATTACAACCTTTTAATGACAACAACAATGGGGGGAGGGCAAAACAGACAGATAAAGCATAACAAGTAAACAAACAAACAAACAAAACTGACAGGTAAGTATCTGGACGTGTTCTGTATGGTGTATGGTCATGGTGTATGCAGGACATTCGGTCTCTCACTGTTCCTTAGTCTCTCTCTCTTTCTCTCTCTCTTTCTCTTTTTCTTTTTTCATTTCTGTTTGTATATCAGTCCTCTAATACCACGGTGTTTGTTTGTGTGCAGTGGACGGGGAGGACTATCTGACTGAGAGATCTGTGGATGAAGTTTATTATCTGTGGTGTCTGGCAGGAGGAGACCTGGAGAAGGAACTCACAAACAAAGGCATCATCCAGTCTAAACCTCCAGTCTGCACCCTGCCCAAGTACACACACACACACACACACACACACAGACACCCACACACCGTTGCAATCTTATATAGTCTCTGTAAACTTTTTTTCTGCTTTTCTGCTGTATAAGCTGTAAGACTTCCCCTGACATTGTAATAAGGGTGCCAATACTTTTGAAACCATTTGTTGAAGTAGTCAGTCAGATATTCCTACATTTATGTTGCAGTGCTTTAATATAGATATTTTCATAAAGGGTGCCAATAATTCTGTTAGACAAAAAAGTTTTGTCTATAATAGTAATGAGACTTTTAACACTATTACAGATAAGAGGAAGTGTTCTCTCAGGTAGAATAATGTCCACTCTAGTGCTAGCTCAGCCATTCTTCCTTTAATCACACACACACACGCTTCTCTTCTCTGCAGTTTTATTTTAGAAGATGGCGAGACGTTTGGTCAGGGCCGAGACCGAAGTTTCCTGCTGGATGACACCACTGTGACACTCTCGCTGGGTCAGCTCAAAAATGTGAGGCTCTGTGTGTGTGTGTGTGTGTGTGTGTGTGTGTGTGTGTGTGAGTGTAAGTTCATTTAGACTGTTTAAGTAAATGTGCTGACATTTGATTTCTTCTGATTTCTGTCTCAGAGGCTGAAGGATGTAGCAGGAGAGGCGTATTACCCGCTGCTGGAGGACGAGTAAGAACCTGCTTTTAGTTTCTGCTGAACTCAGACATTATACTAATCTTCTTCCTCTACTAAAAGTGCAGTGACACAAGGAAGTAGTGTAACAGACAGAGAGAGAGAAAGATGACATAAGATATGAGACATGAGAAATGAGATGAGCAGAGACTGAAACAGGGATAGACAGATGTGCAGATAGATAGATAGATAGATAGATAGATAGATAGATAGATAGATAGATAGATAGATAGATAGATTGATACAGACAGACAGATAGACTGACAGACAGACAGATAGACAGACAGACAGACAGATAGACTGACAGACAGATAGATAGATAGATAGATAGATAGATAGATAGATAGATAGATAGATAGATAGATAGATAGATAGATTGATACAGACAGACAGATAGACTGACTGACAGATAGATAGATAGATAGATAGATAGATAGATAGATAGATAGATAGATAGATAGATAGAGACAGACAGATAGACTGACAGATAGATAGATAGATAGATAGATAGATAGATAGATAGATAGATAGATAGATAGATAGATAGATAGATAGATAGAATAATGGATATACACATATATTAAAATGTAAATAGAAAGACAATTAGAAAGATTGATGGACAGATTGGATAGGCAGACAGAAAGACCAACAGTCAGACAGACAGGGAGTCAGACAGACTGACAGACAGACAGTCAGAATGACAGACACATAAAATGCAAACAGAAAAGTAGACAGTGATAAAAACATGGACAGATACACCAAAAAATGACACGGACAAATGGCTAGATAGACAAATGCATCATAGTTAAAGAGACACCTGGACTGACAGACTGGTAGAATAACATATATATGATGGACAGACAGGCAGGGAGACAAATAAATAGATAACAGAAAGATGTGTAGTTTGAGAAACATACATTGAGACAGACAAACAGACTAGAAGGGAGAACATATAGACAGATTATAGATAGAACGAACAGACAGACAGATAAGCAGACAGACAGACAGATAGTCCTATCCAAAAGGATGCATTGTTAAATCAGATAAACAGCACAGCACACACATAAAGAGCAGGGCATCATTAACAACCAAACAGAAAGAATAAGCAAATAATAAAGATGTATGATTCTTGTATAATAATGAATAAATTGAAACCGTATGTGTGTGTGTGTGTGTGGTTTAGACAGTCCTGTCTGCCTCAGTCCATCAGCAGTAACGAGCTCTCAGCCGCCGTCAGCCTCCCGCTCATTATCCGAGAGAGAGACACAGAGTACCAGCTTACACGCATCGTACTGTTCGACAGGCTCCTAAAGGTACACACAGAAATATATATAAATAATAGAAAGATTATTATAATAATATATAATAATATATAATAATGTGTTTATTACTATTACACACACATGATTATATATTATTATATAGTATTATTATTATATGTGTGTGTATATATTATTATACACACACACATTATATATATATATATATATATAAAAACACACAGTAAGCTGTGATCTTATTAATTCAGAAACCTTTTTTATTCCATAAATCTGTAACTGAAAACTGTATTCTGATTTAATGTAGTGTGAATAATAATGTTCTTATTGTATTCACACACACACACACACACCACACAATATACATTCTTTAGGCGTATCCATACAAAAAGAACCAGTTGTGGAAGGAAGCCAGGATAGATATTCCTCCTCTTGTCCGAGGACTGGCCTGGGCTGCTTTACTGGGAGTCGAGGTGAGTAACTCTTTATTCCTTTTGTCATGCTGCCTAGTTTGTCAATAATTATTTGTCCAAAAAAGACATTATAATAATTAGAAAAACAGCACCGAGAAAATATGGTGTAATATTATGTAATAATAATATATAACGTAATGTAATAAATGTCATAAGTTGTAGCTGGAAATGAACCATCAATTTTCACCTCAATTTTTCTGTCCTCCACCTCTCCATGATTTGTGCAGTTCTACCTGACAGGAAAAATCACAAGGCAGCGTCTATGCGAATGAATTAATTTATCATCCGTAATGTGGAACGGTGATTAAGTGAGCGATAGTGATTGGAAATCTGAAAATTTTCTGGTGAATCAACTCATTTGATTCACAAACGAGAGTCGACACTTTCGGTACTCCAAACATCTCATTGCCATTCTTTTGGGATGTTTTTTGAACGTTTTCTTTGCCTACCATTGGGTGAAATTACTTTAGGAAATCTTATATCATGATATATTATATTATAATATTATATTATAATGATATCTTATTATAATGCATCAATGCTATGGTCCTGCTGTGTCAGAGCTTCATTAAGAGGATTCATTTCCTTTTATCTTGATAACGGATCACTTACCTTAAAATACGTCAGCAGTGCAGATTCCTTATACTCAATGCTGGCATGAAAAATTCACAGTAATAAAGTTATCGAATCATTTCGGGTTAAGTTACGTTTCAAGAAAAAGCTGGCTTATTCATGTGAGTCGACTCGAGACGATTCGAGTCGACTCATTTGATAATGGCACCTCATTAATCCGCAGATGAATAAAACCGGAACTATATTTGCTGCAGAAGACTATATATTAGTCTTAATAGATAGAAAATATATGAGGATTATAACTAACCATCTCGAAATTTTTCACAGTAATGTCTTTGTGTTAGATATTTTGGCAAGCAGCTTTTAAATAAAACATATCTGAAAGCATTTTAATTAACAAGTACCATGTGAACAAAACACACACTCATGTTTACACACTTGTTTTGTATTCAACTCCTATTCTGGACGGCGTTTTTTTTTTTTACTTGTCTCGTTACCTTTAATTAGAGTTATATTGGCTCTTCTGAGAGTCTATTTTAAAAAACAATTAGCACACACAAAAATCTCATTTACACAGAGTTTCTCCCTCGGTGTTGTACGCATCGTAATTAATGCAGTTATTATGTGTAATTCACCCACAGCCTGCCCTTTAATTAGTTATCCCATCTCACATGCAGATTAACGCATGTTAATAGTAAATCAAGGCTTAAGTGTTTATTTTGTACCGATTGTATTGATTAGTACCTGCAGTGCCGGATCTGTCAAGGAGCATCCACGTTGCTGTCTTTTGGAATAAAACGACTTTGCTGGGTGTTGAATGCATCTTAGAATGTAGCGTTTTTATAATACGTGACTGAGTCTTAAAGGAAACTGCAGGTCAGTTAGTTGTACTTGACCTGAGCTTGATAAATGGCCGTTAAAAGCACTATCCTGTGTTTATAACAGCCAGTAGGTTATTGGAGGTAATTTCCTTGTGATTGATTTTCACTCGAGTGTTGATGCATTAGGCTAGTGCTGGTGCTTTAGCTGATTATAATATGAAGCACTAAATTGAGAAAAACTCAGTGGATCACGTGCCATCAGCATAAATAGATAGTTGGATGGATGGATGAATGGATAGATATATAGATGGGTATAGATAGGTGGATGGGTAGATAGATGGATGGATGGATGTATAAACAAATAGATGGATTGATGGATGGATGGGTAGATGGATGGATGGAAATATGCATGGGTAGATACCATATGGTACATCATTAATGATGGAATGATGATACATGATGGATAGATGGATAGATAATTTGACAGATAGGGGATGGATGAATGGGTGAATGGATGGATGAATGGATAAATGGAGGGATGGATAGATGGAAAAGTACTTTAGACAACTGGTCGGGTTCTGAAAGCGTGCGCTGACCAGCTAGCACCAGTGTTCACTGAGATCTTCAACCTCTCCCTGAAACAGTCTACAGTCCCCTCATGCTTCAAACAGTCCACCATTGTTCCTGTCCCAAAGAAACCCCAGCCCACCTGCCTCAACGACTACCGCCCTGTAGCCCTGACATCAGTAGTGATGAAGTGCTTTGAAAGACTGGTCAGAGACTTCATCACTGCATCACTACCAGACACACTGGATCCGCTACAGTTTGCGAACAGGCAAAGCCACTCCACTGAGGACGCCATTTCACACCTCCTTCACACAACAACAAGCCACCTGGACTGCAGAAAAGGGAATTATGTAAAAATGCTGTTTGTGGACTACAGTTCAGCATTCAATACCATAATTCCTTCCATGCTCACCTCTAAGTTGGAGGTCCTAGGTCTCAGCACACCCCTGTGCCAGTGGATTTCCAACTTCCTGACAGACACTCCTACTCCTGAACATCAGCAAGACTAAGGAGTGAATTGTGGACTTCAGTACAAAGCAGGAGTGGTCATACCAACCGACCACGATCAGCGGAACCCCAGTGGAGAGAGTGGACAGCTTCCGGTACCTAGGTGTTCACATCACGCAGGACTTGACTTGTACGATGGATAGATGGATAAACAAACAGATGGCTGGATGAAGGGATCATGGCTGAGTAGGTAGAAGACAAATACACTGGTGATGATGGATAGATTAATGGGTAAATAGATGGATGGAAATATGCATGGGTGGATAGATATTATAGAGGATTGAATGATGGTTAGGTGGATAGACAGATGGATGGATGGGTGGATAGATGGATGGATAGATACTGTAGATGACTGAATAATGGTTAGATGGATGGATGGATGGATATTTTAGATGATGGAATGATAGACAGATGGATGGATGGATGGATGGATGGATGGATGAAAGGATGGATGGATGGATGGATACTATAGATGATTGAATGATGGTTAGATGAATGGATGGATGGATGAAAGGATGGATGGATGGATGGATGGGTATAAATTGTTGCAGATTTATAGATTTATATGTGAGCCTTTATAAGATTTCCACATGTAGCACTTCCTGCCTGAAATGTTTGTGTATTTATTTGTCCGTGTTCTTTTTCCAGTTTTTTGTGTTTTACAGCTGCAGCGATTGAGATATTAATATTTTATATTTATATTGCAGGGGGACATTCAGGCAAAGTACGAGTCCATCGATAAGGACACGCCCATCCCCACAGACAGACAGGTATTGTTGTGATTTGTTTTGTTTTTCTGCTGCGGTTGTTGGTCTTCAGCAGTCGCTGGAATGACCAAGGGTTATTACCTTCTTGTATTATTCATAGAGCTGTTCAATTATTTACAATATTTAGTGAGAGGAGAGCTGAGGCCCTTTCTAAACACTTTTAGACACTGAAGATCTGCAGAAGGAAAGTTCACAGCCTCAAACAAGTTTTATCCAAATTTGAAGCGATGTTTATTAGCAGGATTAAAAGCATCTTTTATCATGAATACTCGCTGACAAAATATTGAATCATGGGGAAATGAATGAAAATACTGCTGTCTGAAACGGATTTCCCCGAAGTTAATATTTCTGTGTTAATATATTAAAACTGCACGTTTTATTCCTCTTATCCCACCACACTTTTCCAACACTTTTTACTCATTAAAGAATGTACAATTTATGCTCACTGATGAATGACATGCTGTACTTTTTGTCCATTTATTGTTACATGTGATGTGGACGTGCAGCAGACGTGTTAGAAATGTTATAACGCAACACGAAAGTGAAGCTTGTCATATCACAGAGGAACCAGAAAAGCCCAAATCCAAAGCTGACACTGGAGACTCCTTCCATAAATGTTGAATATTCTTATATATGAATAGACTTAAATAATCTGAATTAATTAAATAATGTGAAATAATCTAATTAAATAATGACACATTTCTAATCGGTTATTTTCTTTGGTATTTTTTTTCCTTGTGAATGATTTGTTACTCGAACCCTGTAAATTTTCTCAGGATCAATAATCTGTTTATCTAGACTATGTTGCCAAAAGTTTTGGGACGCCTCTCCAAATGATTGAATTCAGGTGTTGTTTTTCAGGGGTTGGGCTCGGCCCCTTAGTTACAGTGAAAGGAACTCTTAATGCTTCAGCTTCATACCAAGACATTTTGGACAATTTCATGCTCCAAACTTTGTGGGAACAGTTTTGCGATGGTCCCTTCCTGTTCCAACAAAGCAAGGTCCATAAAGAAATGGATGAGCGAGTTTGGTGTGGAGGAACTTCACAGAGTCCTGACCTCAATCCCATAGAACACCTTTGGGATGAATTAGAGCGGAGACTGTGAGCCAGACCTTCTCGTCCAACATCAGCGCCTGACCTCACGAATGTGCTTCTAGAGGAATGGTCAAAGATTCCCATAAATACACTCCTAAACCTTGTGGAAAACCTTCCCAGAAGAGTTGAAGCTGTTATAGCTGCAAAGGACAGGCCAACTCCATATTACATTTATGTGAATGTAAAGACAGATGTCCCAATTTTAGCCTGGCTCACAGTCTCCGCTCTAATTCATCCCAAAGGTGTTCTATCAGCTTGAGGTCAGGGCTCTGTGCAGGCCAGTCAAGTTCCTCTACACCAAACTCACTCATCCATTTCTTTATGGACCTTGCTTTGGTGCACAGCCATGTTGGAACAGGAAGGGGTCATCCCCAAACTGTTCCCACAAAGTTGTCCTGTCTGTCTGACTGTCTGTCTATCTATATGTCTGTCTATCCAACTAACTATCTATTTGCTTGTCTATCTGTTTGTCTATCTGTCTAATTACCTATCTATCTAGCTGCCTGTCTATCCAACTATCTGTCTGTCTGTTTGTCTATCTCAGCTGTCAGGTTTGTTTATATAAAACATTACTCAACACCCTCTGGACCAGTCGGAATTGAGAATTGTAGTTCTGTGGTTATAAATCTAAATAAATATTGTTTATATCGCTGATATTAGAGATAAAGATAGAATACCTGTTGCTAAGTAGCGAATACGAAGGATAATGACTCTCATGAATGAACTTCCTTGTTTTTACCTCTTCCTCCCCGTTCAGATTGAAGTGGACATCCCACGCTGTCATCAGTATGACGAGCTGCTCTCCTCGCCTCAGGGTCACATCAAGTTCCGGAGAGTTCTGAAGGCTTGGGTCGTGTCTCATCCTGACCTGGTGTACTGGCAGGGTGAGAAGCTGGGGGGTGTAGTTCTCTTTTTACACCATTAGGTGGCTCTCATGTTTCACAGACGGATATTTTGTGGTCGTTCTTAATGACCTACTACAGGAGGACAGGCTGAAGGGAGCACTTGGCACAAACTCTACTGAGAAATTTACAGATAGAATGTAATGCTTATAATTAATATGTGATCTTTAACTGTGCAAACCATGTCCTGTTTGTTTGTTGATCTTTCACTGACATCCTGTATAAATCCCTCGCTTTATCTCTACCTAATCCGAGCGATGCGGTGGTGCTTTAGTGCTTTAATCCACCCAGCTCTCTCGCCTTCGCATCTGTACGTTCTCCTCGAACAGATCTTCATCCAAAACCTCGACCTTTCATGCTCGCATCACCGTCAACACCATCACACGTACATCTCTACCAAGCTGAGCCGAGTCTCCGCTGAAGCTCAGCAAAGAATTGTCGTATACCTGTGCTGCATTCTGAATGAATTCTGTTTTTTTGAGTCCACTGTTTGTTGTCTCCATTATGTCTGCACTTGAAAAGACTCTCTTGCTATTTTATTTTCAGAGCTAACAGCTAGGAGCTGAAACCTGATCGTTATCCCTTTGTTTGAGATCACTGATTTATTTTTTTCACCTATTAAACACCTTCGTAACTTCACTAGTGATGTCCTACCATGGATATCAGAGCACCAGACCCTGCTGCCCTCTCAGAGGAATTTCACAGAAAATACACAGGAATTTAGTAAAAAGAATTCCTTAAACACATCACAAATATTACAAATTTAATCGCCTTTTTCAATCAGTATAAACAAATGATTTATTTTATAGCCACAAGTTTGGTAGAAGATGAGTCAGGACGCTATTGGCTTGCAGTGAGAGATGTTTGTTTTTACCATCTTTATTAAAGAAAGATAAATTCTCCTCAGGTTTGGATTCACTCTGTGCCCCGTTCCTGTACCTGAACTTCAACAACGAGGGTAAGGCTCTTTTTTGTTCTTCTTTTCCCTAAAGCAAGCCTACATCTCAGGCAGATGCTTACCACCTTAATGCGTTCTTTAATACAATATTCAACCTGACTTTCCATCATTTCAGCGATTAGTCACTGACTTTTGTTTCTCTCAGCACTTGCGTATGCCTGCATGTCCGCCTTCATCCCCAAATACCTCTACAACTTCTTTCTAAAGGACAACTCGCACGTCATTCAGGGTGAGTCTGTACGCCAATCCTACTCTCATCTCTGCTTTGAAACACTGAAACTGCTATTAAGCAAAGTCTCAAAGACTTTTTCTACTGCCTTTCACATTGCCAGGTGTGTGTATATGCTGTGCTTTGCTGTCCTTGTATAGTCTTTTGACTCCGTAATTGAAACAAAAATCTAAAAAGAAAATGCCTTTAAAAGTTTTTAAAAATGCATTTATCTATTTATTTATTTATTTATTTATTTATTTCTGTTTATTTATTTACTTACTTACTTATTTTATTTTTATTTTTATTTATTTCATTTTTATTTTATTTTGTTTTCTTTTCATCCCTGCATGTTGTAGTAATAAAACAAAATACAAATAATAAATAAACAAACAAATAAATGCATTTAAAAATTTATTTATTTGTTTGTCTGTTTATTTGTTTATTTACATACTTATTTTATTTTATTTTATTTTATTTTATTTTATTTTATTTTATTTTATTTTATTTTTCATCCCTGCATGTTCTAGTAAAATAAATAAAATGCATTTATTTATTTTCTTATTTATCAATTGTATTTTATTTTTCATCCCTGCATGTTGTGATGTTTTAAATCACTCTATAGAACGTAATAAGGCTTTCATTTGCTATTTTTATTTATCCGTGTGAGGTTCACTGTGATTAAAAGTCACTCTATCTAACTAAACAAATTAATTCTGTGCAGAAATGATTATATAATCTGCATCGTATATAGCAAATGCTAGTGAAGTTGTGCGGCTGATGTACAAGGTGTGTGTGCTGTTCACCCAGATTTATTTTTATACCTGTGGCATTTGTGCAGAAACAGAATGAGATGGAGAAAATCTGCAGTAAACAAGTTAAACTTAGACAGCATGAAATGTCATTTTGTCAGCTGTAAAATGGTCAGTTATGGAGGCACAGTGGTGTAGAGGGGAGTTTTCTGTCTGAGGCTGTGTGAGGTTCAAGTGTATGAGGTTCTTCAGTTTTTACCAAACTGAGGCAATGCTTAATTGTCACTGTTTTGAATGTGTGTGTGTGTGTGTGTGTGTGCGCGCATGTTTGCGTGTCTGCACATGATGTCTTGCCATGCACTGCTGTGCCATCCATGTTTAATGAATGAATAAATTTCCAATGGAATATTATGCCATAAAGTGCCACACAGAAAAACCAAATATATGACCTCATGATTTTCACATTTTTTGCCTCTGGATATATATCGGTGGACTGAAAAGAAACTAAAGCAAGAGTCCACACCTGGAGCTGGGTTTTTTTTCTCTCTCTCTTTTCTCAGATTGCTTTCAATCAAATGCAAAAGTTTGCGTCCCCTTAGGGCAAAATTGAAGAAGCCTCACAAATTACATTCATACAGGCAAGGAATTTTAGTGTGTTGTGTTTTATTAATACGAGTAACAAAAATGATGACATGGTGTATATTAAGATATCAGTGATGGGAGGGGAGAAACTAAAAATTATATATGACATTAAGTTTTCATACCCAGCGATGGGTTGGCACTCCGTCCAGAGTGTATCCTGCCTTGATGCCCGATGATGCCTGAAATAAGCACAGGCTCCCCGTGACCTGAGGATAGATCAGGTAAGCGGTACAGACAATGAAAAATTAAGTTTTCATTTATATTTCTGAATATAGAAATATTCTCAACACACATATGTGTGTTTACCGATCAGCCAAAACAACTGATCAGCCACAAGACCTCTGAAGGTGTGATGTGATATCTGGCACCAACAGCAGTTCTATAAATTACAAGCTGAGGCCTTCATGGACCAGTGTTCGTCCAGCACATCCCACAGAAGCTTGATCAGACTGAGATCTGGGGAAACTAGAGGCCAAATCAAGCAAGCAGTGATACACTGTGTGTTCTGACACCTTTCTATCACAGCCAGTATGAACTTTTTCAATAATTCATGCTACACTAGCTCTACTGTGGAATTGAACCAGACGGACTAGCCTTCTCTCCACACACATACACACACAAATATCAGTGAGACTTGAGCGCCGATGACTCTGTAACTGCTTCACTGGTTTTCCTTGTCTGGAGCACTTTTGGTAGGTTCTAACCACTGCATACCAGGAAAACCCCAAAAGACCTGCTATTTTGGAGAAGCTCTGACCCACTCGTCTAGCCTTCAGAATTTAGCCCTTGTCAAAGTCCCTCAGATCCTTATGCTTGCCCTTTTTCCTACTTCCAACACATCAACTTTAGGGAATTGAAAGTTCACTGAAATTCCACTGTAATGAGATACAGTGAAGTGAATAGATCGATGCTATTCACTTTACCTGTCAGTGGTTTAATGTTGTGGCTGATCTGTGTGTGTGTGTCCGTAGTTGTCCTTGTAAACCGTACACACGGTATGCTCCTACATTTGCAAATAAATCAACAAGACAACAGTGAGTAATTTTCAGACTATTACAGGTTTTTAAAATGTAACAAGAAAACACAAGCAGGCAGACAATCTAAAAAAAAAAGTGAATTTACGCCTTAGACAAAGCTCTTAATTGAACCATTTTTGTTTTTCTCTACTTTGTGAAACAGTATCTGTCCTTCCACTGTTGACTTCTTAGACCTTTTGAGCTTTTCCTCCCTGTTATCTACGTCAAGCAGTACCTCAAGCAGGCTTTTTAAAGGGATGCTGTTCACCATATATGGTGATTTGGGGGCGTTTCATTATGCAAACGAGAACGGTCAGTGGCAGTGCTTACTGTTATGTATGAGCATGTGGTGATGAATTGCAATGCATTATGTGTGTAATGGAGATTCTTACACACACATTTAGAAACCCGGGTCTGGAGAACGCACGGGACATTGCGAAATGTATTTTCATGTTGAATTTTGTATAATCGTCTTGTTATATGATGCATAATACACCCACATGGGAGCAAATGGTAGAGGCACATATTACATTTTTGCTCTTAGAACCCAAGGGGATTGCAGACTTTTGCACTTGACCGTGATTGTATTATTTGCATTATGAGGTCATTTTGTTGTTTTATTTTTCCACTGATGAACCATATCTAGAAAACCTGAACAGACAGAAAACCCAAGAGCATCTGCAGTATCGATTACTCAAAGTTTGCATTTTTTTTTTTTTTAGTTTCTCTGTAAATGTTATATATGTATAATACTACTACAAAAAAAAGTGAGAGTCAGTGCACTTGCACAGTGCCAGACTAATTCCCATGTCTCCCTCTCCTCCTCCAGAGTACCTGACTGTTTTCTCTCAAATGATAGCCTTCCACGACCCCGAGCTCAGCAACCACCTCAACGAGATCGGCTTCATACCAGACGTAAGTGCTCGCTGTTGTTTATGATCAATTTAATCCAGCTCTGTACTTGACCTGTCTCTGACGTGAGATGACCACCGACTAGATCAAGGGCTTTTGGATGAAGTCAGCTTTTGGGAGCTTTAAAAGGTTTAGTTTTTGTTGTTTAAGGCGTAGTAGAGCTTCACATATGGAGAAATTAGCTGAACATTGCAGCCAGTCCTTATATCTGAAATTTCTGAATAGCACACACACACACACACACACACACGGCAACATCTGAGATGTTAAATTTTCCTCATAAGCAATCTCCAGACTCTCAGAGCTTCTAAATCACACTGAGGGTTTTTGTCGTGGTGTATTAGGACGTGTGTAGTGGGTATCGTTGTCACCTCAAGCTCCAGAGTCCTCGAGTTCGATCCTGAGCTCGGTTCACAGTCTCTGTGGAGTTTCAAATGTTCTTCTCATGTCAGTGGGTTTCATCTAGATTCCCTGGTTTCCTCTCACCCCTCAAAAACATCCTAATAGGCTGAAAGGTGTGTGAATGTGTCCATGATGCCCTCTGATCTATTTTTCTACTATATTTTTTTTACCAGGTTAAAGGGCTTGATGAATGTATGAACGAATGAACGAGTAAATAAATGATGTGTTTAAGTAGCGAGCGCATCAGAAAGTCATTCTAGCGCGTTTTAATCTTACTTTCAATTCAGACACATTCCAGAGTTTCTGCATCTCTATTCAGTTTCTAATAACAGGCGTGACATCATCAGCCTCTGCTTGGAGCCTCACAAAGGACAGCGTTGTCAGGAAGACATGTTTAGCCAAACAAATAAAGAACCCTCATTCAAAGAGGGAGCTCTAGTGGTCTGAATGAGCTGCCTAGACGACACTGATTGCAACGTGGACTTCTTTTATTCATCAGTTTACCATCGCGCTGGCTCGCTCCGGCTTCTAAGTGTGCTTCGAGACAAGATTAGGACTAATTCTTTGTTTACCAAAGCAGTCGGTTGGTAATGTCATTGCAGCAAACAATGACTAGCAAATGAGGTGCTTTGGAAAATTGAAGTGTTAATATTTTTAAAAAAAAGAAAATAGCCGTGTACTTTACAGATTCACCAAACATATGCATTTAGTTTGTGGATACAGGATCATGGTATCAGGGTCTCGCTCATCCTTCATGCTTTTGTATAACAAATGCAAGGAGGAAAATGATGTATACTCAGAGTACAAGGTAGCTATGAATCAAGACTCTTCTCTGTTCTGGCATCTGGGCGGTGGAATTAACTTCCTCTAGATGTCCGAACAGCTCAGTCACTAAGTACACTATGTTGCCAAAAGTTTTGGGACACCCGTTCATTGAATTCAGATGTTGTTTTCCAGGGGTCGGGCTTCACCCCGTACTTCCAGTGAAAGGAACTTTTAATGCCTCAGTGTACTAAGACATTTTGGAAAATTTCATGCTCCCAACTTTGTGGGAACAGTTTGGGGATGACCCCTTCCTGTTCCAACATGACTGCACACCAGTGCACAAAGCAAGGTCCATAAAGACATGGATGAGCGAGAGTCCTGACCTCGACCTGATAGAACATCTTTGGGATGAATTACAGCGGAGACTGAGAGCCAGGCCAAAACTGGGACGCCTGCCTTTACATGCACATGAATGTAATATCCAGTTGGCCCGCCCTTTGCAGCTATAACAGCTTCAACTCTTCTTAAATCTGATTGGTCAGAAGGTGTGCATTATTTTTCTATAATCACATGACTTCTGGCTGTTACATAAACAGTAGGTTATTATTGACATTATTGCTCTCGTTATAGTAAGTTATTGTTTCTATAGTAACAGCTAACACACAGGGACCTACATAGCAGAAGTCCTACATAATCTAAAACTAATACTATTATTCATTTTTTATTTAACAGAGCAGAAAAGTTTATTTAATGTTTATTTAACAATTAAGGAAGGAGTTTTCTTCATGAAAGTTTTCATGACAGAGAGGTTTACACTTTTTGGTTTCTCTTTAAAAAGACAAGCCATGTTTTTTGAGCAAACAGTGAAAAAGAAAAAGAGATTCTGGTAAGGGAATGGTTTATTTTTGCTGAAACTTATGTGATAACAGAATGTAACTTGCCCTATAGACTTTCCGCAACAATATATCTTACAGGAAACTGTTCAGATGTATCCAAACACTTCAGTATGGATTATTTTTATATAACTGCCCGGTCTGTCATGTGGTACAATACTGCTTCCATAACAGCAGCTCTGACAGTATTTCAGATATAAATATGCATTTTTACAGCAGATGACAGGTTTATATTAAATTATCATTTATATAGAATACACTATGCAATATTACACAGGTTTCTGTGGCTGTCTTGATATAATACACTGTAATTCAACATCCCATAGTGTTTTATTCCTTATATTAGAAAGGTATACTATGTAATATAATATATATATATATAATAAGAGTAGGAAATAAAGAAAAATGTAACTGTTTTAATTCCAGCAGCCTCTGGGGAAGAGCAATGCAAGAACCTACTGTCTACAAGTTGTCATGACTACACTGAGTTGTTATTTCTGTTTGTTTTCAACAGACTTTCCAGATATACGGGTCAGCTCTGACAAATCTGTATATTTCTATTGGGAATTCACAACATGTCTTCTGCAAGCTTCTTATCTACTTTAAAGGGGTACCCACAAGGGAATAGAGCAGTTATGGCTGGGACAGACAGATTTAGCGAGACCTCTGAACTTCCATATGTTGAATAAGAAAATGCTTGAGATCTGGAAGATCAAATCATTTATACTCCAATCCAGCTGTTATCCACAACATGGAGTAATCAGTGGATTAATTGATCGATTCATTGATTCATTATTGTCCATAAGTGCTTAATCCTGATCAGTGTCCTGGTGGATGCAGGATGAATATGACAACATTCTACACACACCCACATGCATCTTGCAGCACTTTAGCATAGCCATGTTTTTATACAGTGCGAGGATAATGGAGAACCTAGAGGAAACCTACACACAGAGAACATCCTGATCAGTGTCCTGGTGGATGCAGGATGAATATGACAACATTCTACACACACCCACATGCATCTTGCAGCACTTTAGCATAGCCATGTTTTTATACAGTGCGAGGATAATGGAGAACCTAGAGGAAACCTACACACAGAGAACATGTGAAACCACACAGCGAGTACTCTAAGCTCAGGATTTTATCAGGGACCCTGGATCTATGAGGGTCTAGGATCTAGGATCTACCATTTCTTCATAGTCTCTGTTTTGTTTTAAACATTTAAACATTTTTGTTTTCATTTTTAACACTTTTGCCTTCTGTAAGTCCAGGGTTGCCATGGTAGATCATCCAATCCACATATTTTAATTTCGCACAGGTTTGTACCGAATGCCTTTCCTGACGCAACCCTCCCATTGTATTAGGGCTTGGGACAGGCACTGAGAATTAACCCCTCAGTGGTTGGGTTGGTTCCCTGCCCAGGAATCGAACCCAGGTCTTGATAGTGCGGGATCCTGCTGCTGGCCCACCAGGGCCACTCTTTAAAAGCGTAGTTTGTTAAAAAAAGGTTTATCTGATATCACAAAGGCAGAAACTTATCCATTCTCAAGGTGGCGTCTGTAATAAAGTCTCTCAGATGCAAGCAAGGTTACATCAGCCTTCCTGTCCTGGGATGTTTACATGACAGTGATGTGATCAAATGATTGTATCACAAATTTTTTTATAGATAAATGGATATCTATATGTGCATATACACATATGCCATTATAAAGTGAGGTGTAATACTAACTGTGACTGTATCTGTCATAATAATGGCCAGTTTAATAAACCTGCAGGATCCAGCTCTTTTATCTGTTTCTTTTTTACCATCAGCTATAGTGAAAATGGATGATGGTGATGTAAACCATATCATCTAAATGTAATAATACGTCCAAAGCATCCATCATTCCATGATTGTCTTTAGTGTATAGAAAGCTGGGTTGGATTTAAATGCGACTTTTCAGAGGGATGCACTTGATACAGACAACTCAAAACATATTAGAAATGCTCTAGATGCAAATTGGCCTGGTGTTTCATCAATCATCATCAGTCTACAACATTACCTGCTGTTTTTATGATATATCTCTCTAATATACTGTACAATGATGCAGCAAAATATTATAAGTACTCACAAATGAAGCATTGCGGAACCACAGATGAATTTTGGTCTGGCTTATGTTAGGGCGTAACTTGGAATTTGCATGTTGGATGATGGGGAAGAATTGGCCAGATGTGAAGACCTGATCAGCTTTAAAATGAAACAGATCATTATGGCTAAACAATTTTGTTGGACTCTCTCCAGAACAGCAAAGCTTGTGGGTTGCTCTCTTCTTCAGCAGTGGTGAGTGCCTACTGACCGAGGTCCATGGAGGGCCAAACCACAAACCAGCAACATGGTCTTTGGTGCCCGAGGTGCATCGATACATATGGGCAAAATGTCTGACCAAACTAAGAGACTGTTGCCTATAGGTCTCCGTAGACACAGACCAGCCAGAGTGCCTATGTTGAATCCTGTCCGCCATTACGTGCCTACAATGGGCACACAGGCATTAGAATTGGATCCTGAAACAATGAGTTGTGTTTTAGATCATGTAGACAACCAGGCACCACAATGCACTATGGGATAAAGATTAACCAGCTGAGGCAGTGTGGTGCTCTGGGCAGTCAGGGTTTTGGGAAACCCTGGGGTCTGGGCAGTCACATGGACATCAGTTTCATGCATGCCACCTACCTAAACATTGTTGCGGACCTGGTAAACCCTTCCATGGCAGTGCTGATCCCTCATGGCAGTGCGCTCTTTCAGCAAACTAATATGCCTTGCCCATTTTAACATATTGTTTAGGAATGGTTGGAGGAACGTGCAGAATTCAAGGTGTTGCCTTGGCTTCCAAATTCCTTAAATCCCAGTCCGATCAAGTATCTGAGGAATCTGCTAGAAGTAGCTAGAAGTCCAAAGCATCTGCTGCTAAACTCCTGGAGGCTGATTCCACTGGACAACTTAACAGGTCTTGTAGAATCCATGCCTCAGTGAGTATGTGGAGGACCAACAGCATATTAGACAGGTGGCTATACTGTTTTGGCTCATCCGTGTAATCCTCAATCCTAAAATGTTTTCCATATATCTGAGATGCATTTAAAAGAGAGAATGAACCATTTGAGTTCATGCCTGTAGTTTTTAAAACTATTTACAGCAGAAAATTGCACAGTGTGAAGTTTTCTCTCAGACCAGCACGTTTATATTATTCATAGTAAGCCATTTTAGCATGATATGAGAAGAAAACAGGCTGTTAAAGGTCAATATGTCCTATACTTGGACATTGATTAGACTTGATTTTAGAGAGTCCTTGTTTCTAAATCATTGTGTTTTTCATCACTTGAGTAAGGAGTTGATCATTGATAGCAGCCTTCCCTGATGGCTTCTTGATACTAATTCAGTGAAGTTTCGTTTTATTTTTAAAGCACATTTAACAGAAAAGTATATATGTAGATGTATGGGGTGTAATGATGAGGCACACTGTATCGTATAGTTTGATACCAAGTCCTCAATGTTAAAAACATTTCAAAATACTTAAGCCCACACTCCCTTTTCATCTCCAGAGGCTTCTTTTGGTGGTGGCTATTGCACTGGTGACAAGTTATGAAAGTCAGTTCACACTTCTCTATCCAAGGCCATGGATACTAGCTCTTCTGTGGGCTAACCCAAGGCATTCCTAAGCCAACTGTGAGCTCCTCCAGTGGGTACTGGGTATCCTCCAGGGTAGCATGCCTTATACAGCCAACAAGTCGGCATTCTTTTAATTTCTCCAAACCACCTCAACTGCCTCTTTTTGATTTTGGAAGAAGCACTACTTCATAGTTTTCCTGTATTGTTGAGTGCCTCATCTGGAGAATCTCTCTTCCATACTTTGAAAGGAACCAGACTCAAAAGAGAACTAGGTCTTGATAAAATTTTTACTCTTCTGAAATATGGCCAAAAGTTTGTGAACACCAGAGTGTCACACCTATATGTGGTTTATCAAACCAAACTGCTGCCACATAGTTGGAACCACACAGTTATCAGGGATGTTTTCGTATGCTGTAGCATTATATTCCTTTTACTGGAACTAAGAGGCCCAAAGCAGTTCCAGTGTTCCTGTGCATAAAAAGTGAGTTCCATGAAGTCATGGTTTTGTAAGGTTGGTGTAGAAGAACTCAACTGTCCTGCACAGATTTATGAATTCAAACCCACTGAACAGCTTTGGGATGAACTGGAACACTGACTGCACCCCAAACCTCCTCACCCAACATCAGTCCCTGATCTCACTAATGGTCTCATGGTGAAATGATCACAAATCCCTATAGCCACTCTCTAAAATCTGGTGGAAAGATTAACGAGAATAGTGGAAGTTAATGAAACAAGAAGGATGTCAACATACTTTTGGTCATACTGTGTACTGTAGCATGAGCATCATGGCAGCAGGTCATTGGTGTACATCTCCAGTAATTTGGTAAGATTATCTACTGAAGCAATGGTGAGTCTTTGGTAAAAACATTTTTGGAGTAGTATGGAAACCCGGTCGGATTTATATTTGACTTTCAGGTTTGAGCTGTCTAGATCTGGTTCTTTCAGCTATTCAATTTTTTCACCTTTCAGTCTGTGCCACACTGACAAATTTGTTGCTTCCACCCTTTATCCTGCGGGAGAAAAATCCCAGAATCCCCTCCTAGGCTCTTTTCTATCAAAGGGAGAAAAAAAAATCCATGACCCTCTAGCCTTGTCCATCCTCTGTGAAATCCCAGGAGCTTCATGAAAAGATGAAAAGGCGAATAAAAAGATGAATAGCAACAATTAACATTGAGCTGATGTCCTCTTCAGTGTCTGAGCAGCTTCCATTGTCTCGACTGCGATAAGAAGCCAGGCGCCTTCTGTACAAGTGGATGAAATGTGCTGGTGAATTTACTAATGCCGTTTATGAATGTTAATGAATCTTTTTTGTCACGCCTGGGCTATATGTCCTGTGTGTACAATTCCTCGTCCTTCAGTAGAATGGCAAAACTATGTAGTTTCACAGAATTACAGCTTTATTTTTTTCCCTGTCTGGGTGATAGTTGATCCTGTCGTTTTGATTCACCGTTTCGCTAAAGCAAAACTCTGTCTTGGCTGACGGTGCAAGAACAATATTGTTTCACAAAGCATTGAGTTTTGACTGGGTGGGTCCTAATGTTTCCTGTGAAATTGGTTTTCTCATGGAATTGTGATGGCCAACACAAACGGATTGCTTGTTTTTGTTTGCGTTAACATCTTTAACTTCTTAATAGCTCAGAAATGAAAGTATTGCGGCACACCGAGACTCTGGAAGAACGCTCGATCATGTATCGTGTATAACGAGCTGCAGTGGAATGATACTCATATTTCACTGTCTTCATCTCCTACTTTGATAAATATATAAATAGCCGCTATACACAAGTGCATTATATGCTTGGGTTGACATTTACATTTATCTAGCAGATGTGTTTAGCTTAAGTGACTTATGAGTTAAGCAGAATTCAATCCAAAAGACAAGAGGCAGTCGCTTCTGTGTTTAAACATATATTGGCAAGGAATAACTCTGACCTGAAGAAACCTTCCAGACTGAAGGGTCCAGACTCCCAGGATCCTGGATTAAGCACTGGACAGTCTTTATAATTACAGCAGCATCTCTTTGGTATATTACATATTTATAGTATCCATGTGAGAGTATCCACTGAAGTACAGATCCTTAGGGTATCCATGTGGAACCATCTATAACAATAGCAAGTGACTAAATCCAGCAGGTCATTGGCATCATATCAGGTAACAAGAATGCATGTATAGCTTGACTGAGAGAGATTATTAGGTTATTAGGTATGTGTTTATCCTACATTGGTTTAAAAACAGTGTAAGCGAGGATGCCGGGATTTGACAGCTAACTGTGACAGCAGAACCTAAAGGGAGAGCTTGAAGGAAACAAAATGAGTGCACCCAGGTTCCTTCAGAGGGACTGTGAAATCTTAAGGGCTGTAAATTCTTAAGTCTAGGGCACTACTGTATATAGGTCACCAGCAAGGCATGTCAGATATACTTTCTTATTAACGATGGTTGCTTTGAATTTATGCTGTGCAGTGGGTGTGGACTGCCAGAATATCTGTCCAAAAAATAAAATAAAAATATAAATATAAACAAATAAATAAATAAATAAATAAAAACAAACTTGTACAGTTGTTTTTTTTTCTTTTAATATATAAATATTTTAAATGTAAAACTCTCACTTATCTTTGATTGGTCCAGATATCACATGAATTGTTTGTGTTATTTAATGTAAAGTAATGTAGTAGGAATCGGATGCAAAAACAAGCAGACATGTACGAACCAAAGTCCAAGACAGTGTCCCAAAAAAAAAAAAAAAAACCTAGACAAGAAAGAGCCTTGGTAAGATCAGGTAGCGACAACCTGAGCATTGCTTCACAACTGACTAAATGTCCATGTTTTATTTGTACAGGAGATGCTGTGATTAAATGTCAGGTGTATGAGTTTTGGGAAATGTTGTCCAGGGTGGCCATGTTTGTTGACTGAGGTGTTCTGGGAAACAGTTCATTACAAAAAAACTTTGAGTTTCTTCGTTTATTCATCCTCTGTCTAATGTCCTGATGACGGTCACATCACACACCACTTAAAGGACATACTTACACTGCAAACATATGATACATGTGAAATATTTATGAAGTGTTTAGTGAGAAGTTAGCATTTATCTGCTGCTCTGAGATCACAATAGGATTACTCGCTCAGTTACAATGGCATTTAAGACTCAAACGATAAGGATTAACAGCCAGGATTTGGTGTTAGCGCCTTTTTTATTCAACGTTTTGACATCATATAGTAAAGCTCGAAATTAGAAGTCGTGGAAACGTGTTAATGTTGGACTCGAAGCCCAGAAAGCGATGCAGAGCCGAGTTAGGAGGCATGTTCTTCACTGTTTCAAAGCATAATAATTAATATATTAATTACTAATGTTTCAGGGTCCATTTGTATGTCTAGTGTGTAGTGTCTTAAAGACACATCATGAATATTTTAGAGTATGCTTACCAATGTGGCTTCTACAGTGGTTCTATTTTGTCTTTTCTATTGGAAGTATACAATGAAAGTGTAATGAAGTATATGGCACCGTTTTTCTTTATCTAACCATGCCTGGGCTGCCACGTCATGTTTGCTCTTTTATGGGCTTAGGTTTATAGCTAAGACCGGGAGGAGGAACTGTTTTGCTTGGAGGGACATAGGATTAATTCCCTTGCTTTACAAAAGTTTCATGCACAGAACTGCTTTGTTCAGCTAATACAGTATCCACAAATATCAAAAAAAAAATTAGCCATTTTTATTTATTGAGCAGACCAGCAAGAGTCCAGTTCAATTCAGTTTATTGGCTGGACTCTTACAGCAGTTACAGTATTGTGAAAGAACTGAAGTGATAAATAATTTTAAGCATCTTTATATCTGTGTTGGTTCATTGAGTTAAGTATCCAATTTAAGGAGATGATGCATTTTTAGCTGAGAGAGGGGCACAGTGACTTGGTTGTCAGCATGCCTGTAGGCTGAGTGGCATCTCTAAATTGCCAATAGTGTGTGAATGTGTGTGTGTGTGCTATGTGATAGACTGGCATCCTGTCTAGGTTGTACCATTCCTTGTGCCCCAAGTCTCCTGGGATAGTCGTTCAGTTCCTGTGACCCAGTAGGATAAACAGTGGAGAGGATGGATGGATGGATGGATGTAGCTCTTGTTCAACAAGCTCAGACTTTTTTTTTTTTTAAATCAATCATTTTATTCAATTATAATTTAATAGAATTCGAAGATTTTTTACCTAGCTAGGAAATGGTACTGGATTTTTTTAAAGTTTAGCTAACACCTAGCTACTGAAAGTGCTTGTATCGTCTTACATTTAAAACCAAACAATTCCCATTATATATACAAACATTTTGCTTATTTTCTTCGCACTCTTGTGTAGAAGCCAATCAGTCGTCGGTGACCAAGCGTTTTGCGGATTTGCATTTAGCGACTGCACAGCGGATTTGCATTTAGTGATGACCATAAAACTTATGGCTAACAAGTGAAAGAGTGCCTTGTAAGATGCCAAAATGCAGCCTTAGGTGTTGTAGGGTGCCATGACTTTTTCCCTAATTAAATAGGGAGTCTTATAGTGAGAGGTTAGTTATTAGTGAATCTCCTTATATTTAAATGTACACAAATCCACAAGCTTTAAGACAGGATTTTCCCTAAACTACCAGGATTTTCATGGACACTACATTTTTGTGTACACGTTTTTTGCGAATGATTTCCGAATAAATTTGTTCGCTTTGATTAACAAGGCTTACTGGTGCACTTGCATGTTCATGAATTTAACATCACATGAGAAACGATGACTATTTCCACATCTAACCAAAGTCCACTTTTCTTTTCTGCAGCTGTACGCGATTCCATGGTTCCTGACAATGTTCACTCGTAAGTACCGCAATGCCTTCTCACACTCCACTTAAAGTCATTAGCTGCTGCTCTGAACAACGAGACTCGATCAGCTCCTTCTCTTTTAGGCAAATCATAAATTGATGAAATGAAATATTCATGAAAATATCTAACAGACTTATAAGGTTTCGTTAAGAATTGAGTGTTATATATAGCATGACATTTTATATAGAATAAATAGCTGAATTGAGTTGATTCAAATGTGTATATCGGTTCCGTGTGATTGAACTGAGTAACATTAGCACAATTAGTTTTCATCCAAAGTCCTGAATAAAATCAAACCCCTGAGCTCACACCTGAGTTGAGACTCAAACCCGCAACACTGGTGTTACACAACAGACACATTACCACAACATTGCCTTAATGCAATAATGTAGTTATACTGTAGTTCCCACCAGCTCCAACATCCTAATGAGACTTCACAATGTAACTGGTTTACATTAATACTACATGAATTGATCACACTTACTCTATATCATTCAATCTAGCCATTAGAAACTTGTTACATTTAGTATAAGCAATGAAACATGGTTTTGTTGAGGAACGTTAAATTTTTAGGTCTGATTTTTATCTTAAATTTGACTGGCCATGTATTCCTTTTCTTCAGTGTATGAGCTGCATGTTAGATGCCCATACAAAATCTCCACGTTTCATTCTTTTGATTTGTTGAACGTCTGATGCTTGTTTACCGTTCTGCGATGTAAAACCTCTATAAAATCTATAAAGGTTTTTCTTTATATCTCAGGATGAATCAGAAAGCTTATTCCTGTTGTTCTATGAAACCATGCCTTAAACCTCCTAAGGTCTTCAGTTTCCTCGCTTGTTTGATGAGAAATATTATTTGATATCTCTGATCTAACCGAGGTTAACACGGTTCATCTTCTGTATTCGCATCGCAGAACTCAGCTCTTTCTTTCTCTCCGTGTTTAGCAGAATATAAATTTCTGAATCAGCTACGATTGTTTTCAGGAATTTATATTCTGATTAACACTTCACACGAAGAAGCTCTTTTTTCCGTGAAGTGTTTATCAGAATCTAAATTTCCGAAACAATCACAGCTGATGGTCCGTAATGGCCCATTGTTTCAGAAGGCAGTTGATTCCATTATGCTGAAATTTGTGCTGAATTACATGGAATAATTGTTAAATGGAAATTACTCCACGATGGTGTGGTGAAAAATCTATTATAGCTCACGCATCGATTTTCCAAACGTCACATTCAGCGAGAGAAATGTCATTTAATCTTGTTCGACGTGGTTCCGTGAGCGGCTTCTGTTCTACGTCGTTATGTAAATGAGGAACGACACCCAAGCTGAGTGGTGTTTCATGAGGAGACTTGAAAGAGCGCAGGGTTAAGACCGGAGATGGTGGTGTGAAACGTCGCCCATGTGACCTTGTGAGATACAAAGTCACCTCCATAAGGCAAGAACACTCAACCTCCATATACTCCACCACCAGATGATGTTTTGATGCCGTGGTGGTAAATGAGGAATGCAGAAATCATAAAGTCAGATTGTTTCCTTAAGAAGAGGTCGTTATTTATCGTCAACTTCTGAATGGAAAAAGAAAACGTTTCTTCAAACCATAATTCCTGCTCAGGACATGCTCTACCATTGAGTTCAGCAAGTGGTATCAGTTCAATATGGCTGCTCACAGCATCAACAAGTCAAGAAGCTTTTACTGTCATTTCAACCATATGTAGCTGATGCAATACACAGTGAAATGAAATGAACGTTCCTCCAGAACCCTGGTGCAGGAGAGACTGTGTAAGACAGAGTGTGCAAGACAGGAGGTGGTGCAAGACATGAGACTGCATAAGACAGGAGGTGGTGCAAGACAGGGCACAGTGCAAGACAAGAGGTGGTGTAAGACAAGAGACAGTGTAAGACAGGAGATGATGTATGACAGGAGGCAGTGCAAGACATGAGATGGTGCAATACAGGAGGCAGCGTAAGACAGGAAACAATGCAAGACTGGAGGCAGTGCAAGACAGTATGGTGCAAGATAGGAGGTGGCGTAGGACATGAGGTGGTGTAAGAAAGGAGGACGATGTATGAGAGGAGGCGGTGCAAGACCGGAGGCAGTGCTAGACAGAGGATGGTGCAAGACAGGGGGAGGTGTAAGACAGGACGCAGTCCAAGACAGGAGGTCATGTAAGACAGGAAACAATGCAAGACTGGAGGCAGCGCAAGACAGGGTATGGTGCAATATAGGAGGTAATGTAGGACATGAGGTGGTGTAAGAAAGAAGGACGATGTATGAAAGGAGGCGGTGCAAGACAGGAGATGGTGCAAGACAGGAGGCAGTGCAAGACAGGAGACAATGCAAGACCGTAGACAATGCAAGACCGGAGGCAGTGCTAGACAGAGGATGGTGCAAGACAGGGGGTGGTGTAAGACAGGAGGCAGTCTAAGACAGGAGGTCGTGTAAGACAGAAAGCAATGCAAGACCGGAGGCAGTGCAAGACAGAGGACGGTGTAAGACAGGGTATGGTGCAAGACTAGAGGCGGTGCAAGACTGGAGGCAGTACAAAAGAAAAGATGGTGCAAGTCAGACTATAATACACTACAATATTGTAGTGTACACAGCAGTGCCGACTAGTACACAGTTCTGAAGAGTGCAAATAAAGATGCTACGGTTGTGAAAATAAGACAGTTAGCAGCAGCAGTTTGTAGAAGCATTAAGAAATTGCAGTGTGAGTGCAGAAATATGCCATTGTGTGTGTGTGTGTCAGTCCAGTCTCTGGGAATTAGGGAGTCTGATGGCTTGGGGGAAGAAATTGTTACACAGTCTGGTTCAATGCTTCAGTACCTTTTTTCGAGACGGCAGGAGGGTGGAGAGTGTGTGTGAGGGGTACGTGGGGTCATCCACAGCACTGTTGGCTTTGCAGATGCAGCGTGTGAAGTAAATATCTGAAGAGAGACTTGATGATCTTCTCTCTGATGTGGGAAGAGAGACTCCGACAAACAGTAAACCAGGCAGCACTTCTTATCTTTAAATACACCGAATATAAGAGTGTTAGCTTTATATCAGACAACATCCAGACATATTCGCTCGTTATATTTAAAACAGTTCGCTGTTTTGAGAAAGAAAATGTCCTTCGCTCGTTAGTTAACTGACTGTATAGTTAGTAACCTTTATTTAACCAGGTTAAAAACTCATTGGGATGAAATCTCTTTTAACCTCTTCAAACCGAGGTCTATTTTTGAGCCTCTTGCTTGAAAAGGACATGCTCGATTTAACTCCAAGGTGTATTTGAATAATTCTGCTACCAAAATAAAGGGAACACGTGATTGCTTCAGGAACGTTAAAATATGTATATGTATACATTCTGCCTGACAAAATGTTTCAGATTTAGAGAGTATATCTTTTTGCATTCATGCAGAATCAGCCTAAAAACTCAAGAAATCTATCGTATAATTTCTCACTATTAACCTTTTCAAGATCGATTTATTTGTGGTGTAGAGTGAACTGGCAATGAAGGCAGCAGTAGACACAACAACGAATAAAGACACAACAACGAATAAAGACACAACAACAAATAAAGACACAACAACGAATAAAGACACAACAACAAATAAAGACACAACAACAGTTAACTGTGTGTTATGGATTTTTAGAAGTGATCCAAACAGGGTCAAGGGCACAGCAAGGTCAAACGTCTGAAATCGTTTTTCTTTAATACCGTCCTTTATGTTTGAAATAAACATCAATTAAAGTAACAGGAAAATTACCGATGTACAAATTAGTGCTAATTTGGACTAGACTAGAATTGGCAGGTGATGGACACATTGCCTTCATCTCCACTGCTGTCAATAGTAGTTTTCTGAGGGAAATTCTGTAGTCTATAAGCTTGAATTTTGTACATGCTGCCGAATCAGTATTTATTTTAATCTATAAGGACAGCATGAAATGAAAGTCATAACCCCTTTTTTTTTTCCTACACTCTGATGCAGTTCTGAGCTTCAGGTTTCTGCTTGATGATATCTGGTGGTGAAGGAGGTGAAAGATGATATGATATTATTGTTGATAATACTGTTTTTTCCCCCTCCCACACTTGTATGGTGACACTAAAAAAAGATGCCATTTACAGGAAGGAAAAAGTCATTACTTTTTGATGGAAGCTTCCAGATAAACAGAGATTATGTCTAAATAAAAAAGGCCAGGGTTTGGCAGTTTGTTATAAAAGGTATAAAATGAAGAAAATGGTACAGGATGTGCTGTTAGAGGAATACAGTCAGCTTTGGGGTGGTAATAGTACTGTCAACGCCACCTTGTCATTTGATGATACACCGATCAGGCATAACATTATGAGCAGTGAATGGTGAAGTGAATGGCACTGATTATCTCATCATGGCACCTGTTAGTGGGTGGGATATATTAGGCAGCAAGTGAACATTTTGTCCTCAAAGTTGATAGAAGCAGGAAAAATGGGCAAGCGTAAGGATTTGAGCGAGTTTGACGAAGGGCCAAATTGTGATGGCTAGACCACTGGATCAGAGCATCTCCAAAACAGCAGCTCTTGTGGGGTTTTCCCGGTCTGCAGGGGTCAGTATCTATCAAAAGTGTCCTTTAAGTCTTGTAAGTATCCTTACTGGATACTTTATGTAAGTATCTGCTCCTAACATATTGGTGCCAGACCTTCAGGGATTTAGTGGAGTCTATGCCTTCGACGGGTCAGGGCAGCAAAAGAGGGACCAACACAATATTAGGTCATAATGTTATGCCTGATCATTGTATTTCTATAACATTTATTTATTTATTTATTTTAGCTGACTGCTAAAGATAAGGACTTGTTAATGTCAATTGTTGCAGGAAATAATATTAGTATAGGAAACTAAAAAATTAAAAATGGAGTTCACTCAACTCTTTCCTTCTTAATGTGTCAGTGTGGGCGACTGCAAAGCTCGTCATAAGTGAATCAACAAAACTGATCGTAATTCAGTTTATGCTAATTTCCGACTTGTACTGTGTATGTTTCCTTTTTTTTTTTTAGATGTCTTTCCATTGCATAAGATCTTCCACCTTTGGGACACGCTGCTGTTGGGCAACTCCTCATTCCCGTTCTGTATCGGAGTGGCGATCCTGCAGCAGCTGCGTGACCGCCTCCTGGCCAACGGCTTCAACGAGTGCATCCTGCTTTTCTCTGACCTTCCCGGTAAAAACACGGCACAAGCTCACGCGATCGATTATTCAAAAGCTACTGAATACATTTCAGTCCCTGTGGTGTTGCTGTGGCTGTGGGCCAGTGAGTTGTACATTTTTCAAAACCCCTGCCAGAGTGTGATGGACAGCCTGCAGTCTGAGCTGAGTGAAATTTGGACGCCTAGGCATGTGAACACAGCTTGAAGCATCGGAGAGCCGATGCAGTGCTGCAAATTAGTTCCATTTGGCCGTATCGGCTGTGTGCTGTGTTCGTGATACCTACATGTTCGGGGCATAATGTATATCCAGAGCTAGAGAGAGCTTTTCCCTGAAGTCTTTCCACCAGATTAGAAACAGAAATGTAGTAGTTTTGTGCCATGACACAGAAATATGGCTGCAAATCCAACACAAATGCTGCAGCACATTTGCTAGAACATGCAGATACTTTACAATCATTTGTTAAGGTGTTGGAATACTGATCAGAAGGTTGTGAGTTGTGGCCCCTGAGGCCCTTAACCATCAAAGTCGCTCTGGATAAGGGTGTCTGTCAAATGCCTGAAATTTAAATGTTGGGTGTAGTTATAATGACCGAAGCTATGAACAGAAATAACAACAGAAATGTTTATAAGAGTTATGATGAGGAAAGTAATTGGTTGTGAATGAGTGTAACTGGTTGACCTGTGAGCTCGGGCTCTGTGGTGATGATTATTGTGTCAGTGAATTTTACACTTTCCCATTAACATGACAGTCTGTTTGAGGTCTCTCTCTTTTTAAACTGGGAAAGAGGGTGATGAGTGTTTATGGCTCTAAATAATAAGGGGGACTAAAACACACCCTCGTATTGGAAGCAGTCAAACCTTACACTGATGATGATCTTGTAATAGCTGCTTCCGTGTGCTTTTGTTTCTTGCTTAATAATTATTGAAAACACTCATTGACATTTGAAGTCAGTGGAATACAGCCTTTTTTCTCCATATGGTAGAATAAAGAGTACCGAGAGCTGTCCTGCGGTTCATTTTAAAGGTCAGGCTTGTCACTTTTTAAACCTGAAATAATAATATCATTGTAATAGAAAGTTATCTTTGAAAAAACTAATATTAAATTAGTTATATTGCCATGGAGTGGAGCAAGAATGTTGATATATTTCATAGCAAGGAAAATTAAACTCGAATCAAATACACTACCAGAAGTATGTGGACATCCTGACATCACACCCATATGTCCTTGTTGAACATCCCAATCTAGATTTATTCTCCCTTTTGCTCTTATAATCAGCTCCACTTTTCTCAGAAGGATTTCCACTACATGTTAGACTATGGCTATAGGGATTTGTGATCATTAAGCCACAAGAGCATTAGTGAGATGGTGCTGATGTCTGGGGTGCAGTGCAGCAGTTTTACACTTCATCCCAAAGGTGTTCAGTAGGGTTGAGTCAGAGTCTTTGTGGTTTAGAGGCATTGTGTAGGACACTTCACTCCAACCTTCTCGAACCAGGTCTTCATGTATCTCACATCCTGTCATGCTGAAACACTAGTGAAGGGAAAGTGTAATGCTGTAGCATACAAAAAAACATTCTACAAAGACAGCATTGTGATAACACTTTGGGGAAGGACCACATATGTGTTGGTGTGATATTCAGGTGTCTAGAAACCTTTGGCTGTATTGTGTAGGTGTAAATATTTCACCACAGCATGAAACCATATCCATGTTTCAACATACGAGTTTATTGTGTTTGTAAAGAGTGCTTTAAGCTTCTCTATACAATGAAATTTGTGTGTTACATTTGTTCAGAAAACTATAGGAAGCTCAGACATACAGACAACGCACTAAGAAGACAAGAAACCCGTGAGAGCTTGCGTGTACACTACTCTAAATAAATCGTATTATAGCAATTAAAAAACACTATTCTTCAAACAATGTAAACATTGTATTTATCCATATAGATGAACTAAAAACATTGACTTTTTTGTCTTACATATCCCATGTGGTTCTGCAGATTTACTGAAGAAGCCAAAACAGTGTTGATTTAAAATACCATTAAATATTCAGCTTTACTCGTTAAGCTTTATTTGGGTCTCTGGTGGTCCAGCATTAGGATCCCACACTCTCACCGCCATGGCCCAGGTTCAACTCCTTGGCTGGGAACTGAACCAGCCACACTGAGGGGTTAACTCTCAACACCAGTCCCAAGCCTGGATAAAATGGGAGGGTTCTGTCAAGAAGGGCATCCGGTTTAAAACCTGTGCCAAAATCAAAACGTGCGGACCCAATAATCCGCTGTGGTGACTCCGAACAGGAAGCAGCCGAACGGCAACAGCAATAACAACTTGTTAGGCTTTATTCCCTTTCTTAACAGACCATGGATAGTTTTCTCAAACTGTTTTTGTTGTTTGACAACAGAATTGACAAATTTATCATCTACTTCAGCACCCTTGTGTGTAAAAGGCAGATCCACCCATCATCTGTCCTTCAGTGTGAAGCGTCTATTTGTTTATCCACACAGCCCTGGTGATTCCTGAAATGATTCCTGTTGATTCAGTTTATTGCTTCTTTAACAGCTCTGTTATGGCACCAGATTCAGACACTTATATGTACAAATATATGTACAAAAAAAATGAAATAAAAACCTTCTGCCAGATAAATATGTAATATAAAGTAATAGTGTTAGGGAGGAAATGCTCTGAGCTTTCTGTTCAAGCGGTTAATTACTAATAACCACGTGCTTGGTGAAATGTTTCATTTAAAAAGCAGGATTTTCGTCCTGACAATCCTTTATTTTGCCTTTAAACTTTAAAAACTTCTAAACCTTTGAAACTTTTTGCCTTTTCTTTCGTCAACTGCCAAGTGAATGGAGAGAGGGCTCCAAAAAAAAAAAAACCTTTTTTGGAGTTCGAAACATTTAGCTGTTCAGAAACGTGCCATGATATCAGGCCACCTCTGGTATATGAGGTCACGAGGGTGTTATAGTGTAGAGAACTTTTTCGATTTCTGTCGCGCTGAAACAGCTTCAGGCTTCTTAGTTCCAATAACGGGAAATTGTAATGTTACAGCAGACAAAAAAACAATTTTTCAATTCAAGGTGAGTAAATATGGCACCGGAGCATGTAGCCGTATCCAAGTTTCAGGTTTATTGTCCTGTACATAAAGAGTGCTTAAAACATTCATACAATGATATTCTCTCTCACACACACACACATACACACACACACACACAGACCAAAAACCACTCACTTAGATCAATCTTTTCGCCCTGACTGCCAAATGAACAGACAGAGGGCACTTTTAAAAAGTTCTACTTTTTTTGGTCACATTGGAGCCTTCAGAGTCAGCTTTTCTGAAAAGTGCAGTGATATCAGAGGCTGTACTGTACATGAGGTCACAAGGGTGTACTAGGCTGTTACAACTGTTTTTCCTTTTTTTGGAGTTGGGGAAGTTGGCTTTCTTAGCTTAGGACTATATCAGAGAAAGAATAGTAGTGTAAGGATGTGCTGTAGCAGGAGCTATGTGTTTATTACACCTACCAATCTGCTGTATTTTCCCTACACTGAGAAACATTATTGTTCTTACAGCGCAGCATGGTTTTCCTTCATTTTTATTTATCTACTGTGCCAACCACCAAAGATGACTATAATAAATTAGCTGAGCCCAGGAACAATAACTGTTTCAATCTGAACACTTATTTGGATTGGTTATACCGGTGATGTTTAGTTTATGATCGTCTTGAGCTCTTATTGATAACAACACCATACTGTGTACTATTTCCTTGTTGTACCTTCCATCATCAAAAGTTGGTGGAGATTGTTGAAATGCAGTGCTGTCTTGATTAATTTGGAATGTTCAGTATGGAGCGTTTCAGTAAAGAGGGTTGATAAACTATATCGCCAAAAGATTTGTGACATCTGCCTTTACAAGCACATGAATGTAGTATAGAGTTTGCAGCTATAACAGCTTTAATTCTTCTGGGAAGGCTTTCCACAAGGTTTAGGAGTGTGTTTATGGGAATTTTTGACCATTCCTCTAGAAGCACATTTGTGAAGTCAGGCACTGATGTTGGACGAGAAGGTCTGGCTCACAGTCTCCGCTTTAATTCATCCCAAAAGTGTTCTATCGGATTGAGATCAGGACTCTGTGCAGGTCAGTCAAGTTCCTCCTCACCAAACTCACTCATCCTTGTCTTTATGGACCTTGCTTTGTCATGTTGGAACAGGAAGGGGTCATCTCCCAAACTGTTCCCACAAAGTTGGGAGCAATGAAATTGTCCAAAATGTCTTGGTATGTCTATGGTATTAAGGGTTCTTTTCACTGGAACTAAGGGGCCGAGACCAACCCCTGAAAAACAACACCTGAATTCAGTCATTTGGAGGGGTGTCCACCAGGGGTGCTTGGTTTATTTTTGCTTATTTGGTTTATGATTCACTTATTGCATTTACATTTACATTTCTGGCATTTGGCAGATGCTCTTATCCAGAGTGACGTACAAGAGTGCTTCTTTATCAGTGAATACACAGACTTTGAATACCATCAGCCTAAAAACTGTGTTGGTAGATGGTAGATTGACAACATACAACAATACATAAAACAAACTGGGAAAATAAGAACTAGTTTAAGTGTTTCAGGAAGTGGTAGGTCTTCATCCACTGTTTGAAGACGGACATAGTCTCAGATGTTCAGAGATATAGGGGAAGTTCACTCCACTACCTCGGTGCCAGAACAGAGAAGAGTCTTGATGTAACACCTACCTTGTACCCTGAGAGCTGGTGGGAATAGTCGAGTGCTAGTAGATCGGTGGGAGCATGGTGCAGTGCGAGGAGTAATGAGATGTTATAAGATGTACTGATACTCATGAGATGTTCTGATACCAAAACACATATTTGGTGGATGATCCCTCAAATTTTTCTCATGGCTGTTGTATAGCAAGGGTTGCAAGGAGAGAAATGCAAACATGGAGGACAAAAGTTCAGTGAGTGAGAGGTCAGTGAGTGGATATATACAGAGATTTATGACATTTTGAATGAAAAATATTTTTTTTGCTTACATTCCAATGTTTCAGTGTAATTAAAAATTAGAATGTGTGTAGTTTTGATATTCAACGGTATGCGGTATGACATCCCATTTCAACTGTGGCTTCATAAAGTCAGTTCACACAAGCAAGGTCAAATCTTTGTGAAAAGCCACACGGCAGGCATGAGGAAGGCATGAGCAAAAAGTGGTCAAAAATGGAGCTTTTTGTCCTGAAGTCTGAACACAATGGCTGGTGAAAACTCCTGTTTATTAATTTGCTACGAGCATCCTTATGGTGAAGCATGGTGGTGGGCGCATCATGCACTGCGAGTGATTCTCATGGGCAGGGAGGGGGAGACTGGTCAGAATTGGTTGAAGTGAAGGATGAATTAAAGTAGATCCTTGAAGAAAACATGATCCAGAGGACACACAAACTCCCACAACTTCAGAACAGTGACCCAAAGCATACAGAGAAAAAGCAATGGCTTCAAGGCAAATCTCTGAGTATCCCTAAGTCTAAAGCCCAGACTTCAGCTCTGTAGAACATCTGCTTCCTAAACTACATCAGAGACAAAGAACCTTCTCATTTCCAGAGTTATACTAATCTATATTAGTGACAATATTAAATCCAATCTAAAGAGCAAGCTAGCTGAGATAAGTAATTTACATTTAGGGGTGCTGGTAGCTCAAGTGAAGGGGTTCAAGCCCCAGCACCGCCAAGTTGCCACTGTTGGGCCCTTTGTTGGGGCCCTTAACCCTCTCTGCTCCAGGGGCGCTTGTATCATGGCTGACCCTGCGTTCTAACCACAACCATCCAAGGATGGGAAACACGAAGAAAGAATTTCACTGTGCTGTAATGTATATGTGACAAAGGCTATTTCTATTTATGGCATCTGGCAGATCTAGAGTAACTTACAATTTACCTCATTTTTATACAATTGAGGGTTAAGGGCCTTGCTCAAGGGCCCAGCAGTGGCAGTTTGGTGGACCTGGGATTCGAATTCACAGCCTTCCATTCAGTAGTCCAACGCTTTAACCACTAAACTACTATTTTTGGCTAGCAGTGGTAAGGGCATTGTTATGGTTACAGACTGCAAGTGCTTTAGTTGGTGGTGAAATCAGCCTTGGTTTTGTGAAGCTTTGAGGTATTTTGTTAGTACCGCATTAAAAGGTCAGGATCCCTTCACTTTTACAGTTGCTCTTATTTTTAGTGCTTTTATTGTCTGAACTTTAGAACCTCTTTAGAGCTTCAGTTCTTAGGCTGTTGAGCATCCGCAGGTCATTTACTTGTTGTCAGCTACACATGACTGCACAGTCAGCACTAAAAATCCAGCTTGCATGCAGCAACACGCAGCACTTTACCGCTCGGAAAGCTTGCTGTCAAACTTCCCCAGCGTCTGAGAACACAATTCCTAAAAGGCAGCTCTCAGCTGGAAAGCCGGATACCGCTCACTCTGAGAGACAAGCCGACTTCGGCTCTTCTCCCTCGGTGCACGCTGGGAAAGCTAGCCTGCCAGGAAAACCCTGCATTTGTTCACACAGGTGGCTGTCAGCGCTCAGCGTTAGCATGCTGCTAGAGCCGGAGCTGAGGGGAAGAACCGTATGATGATTGAACCTAATGTAGGGGGATTAGTGGAGAGACATGAAAGAGGGGTGAAAAACTGTAATGTTGCTCCTATGCAGGATAAAAAAAATGAAGCTTTTAGCTGGAAACTCATACTGTCTCTGAGAAAGCCTGAGGGAGAAAAAGCAAGCTGAAATCAGGGCAGATGAGTGACACATCTTAATCCTCCTGTTGCGTCTGATTTATTGAGCAATATATCAACGTGGCCGTTTCCATTGCAGCGAGGCAGCATAGGAGATTGCAGCTCGTTGTCCCTCTCGTTAGAGCTCTCACATATCTGTCAGTTGGCGAAAAGGAAAAAAAAAGGCTTCAGTCCTTTCCTATTTAAGTCTCCGCTGGTCTTTCTGTATTGGTAACTCGGGGAATGCGAAGCATGGAAGCTGTTCGGTGGAAAATTCAGAGCTGTATTATTTTCTCTTTCTCACCTCTGGTTGTCACGCTGTTAAATATTTCCAGTATGCGTAACATTTTTAAGTGCAGGAGTTGAAGGGCAGATTATTTGTTCTTAATTTCTTCAATTCAAATCATTCTTTATCCACACTTCGTCCTTGGCCATTTCAAATCTTGAGACTAATTATATGGGCGGCTGATGATTAGAAACGAATGAAAAGATTTTTTTGCTGTTTTGTGTGAGCGCTACATCTTATATATGAGAATATAAATACTAAATAGAATTTTCAAAAGGAATTTCAGGAATTGGATGAACACTAGGTTCAGAAAGTATTCCGATCCCTTTTTCACAATTTATTGTATTATACCTTTAAGTTCAGACGTTTTTGTGTCAAGCTACACATGCCATCAATCTACACACACGCTGAACTCCATGTAATTTGTCTAGTGACTTTTTTTTAAAAAAAGAAAAATACTCATCTCCTGCTCATCTGCTGGCTAATATCATCTCTACAGTAAAGCATGGTAGTGGTATCATCATGCTACGGCCGTGTATTTCAGCAGCAGGGACATGCAGGGAATTGATGAGTGATGAGTTCAGCTAACCTCACACAGAGGTAGATAACGCCTTCAAATTTGAGATGATTATGAACAACTTGGGGCATCTCAGAGAATAGGAATGGGTTTGATATCAGCATTTATTTTGAAGACAGAAACATTTGTATGGAAAAAATTAACCTTTTTCTGTTTTTTTGAAACTTTTTGAATATATTGCCCCTAGTAGGCTAAATAAAAACAGAAATAAAAACAGAAATACTTATAACAAAAACTACAAACTGTTAAAGCCCTGATATTAAACACCACTATGGAGTGGGACATGACAAAGACATTCAGTGATGAACATAAACACAACAGAACAGGCACAAATTCCATTTCATTTTTGGCTTCTGATGAAAGGAAAAGCTGTATGGATATCTGTCTGTCTGTCTGTCTGTCTATCTATCTATCTATCTATCTATCTATCTATCTATCTATCTATCTATCTGTCTGTCTGCCTGTCTGTCTGCCTGTCTGTCTATCTATCTATCTATCTATCTATCTATCTATCTATCTATCTATCTATCTATCTATCTATCTATCTATCTATCTGTCTGCCTGTCTATCTGCCTGTCTATCTATCTATCTATCTATCTATCTATCTATCTATCTATCTATCTATCTATCTATCTATCTATCTATCTATCTATCTATCTAACTGTCTGTCTGTCTGTCTGCCTGCCTGCCTGTCTGTCTGTCTGTCTGTCTGTCTGTCTGTCTGTCTGTCTGCCTGTCTATCTATCTATCTATCTATCTATCTATCTATCTATCTATCTATCTGTCTGTCTGTCTGTCTGTCTGCCTATCTGTCTGTCTGTCTGTCTGTCTGTCTATCTGTCTGTCTATCTATCTGTCTGCCTGTCTATCTGCCTGCCTGTCTATCTATCTATCTATCTATCTATCTGTCTGTCTGTCTGTCTGTCTGTCTGTCTGCCTGTCTGTCTGTCTGCCTGTCTATCTATCTATCTATCTATCTATCTATCTATCTATCTATCTATCTATTTATCTATCTATCTATCTATCTATCTATCTATCTATCTATCTATCTATCTATCTATCTATCTATCTATCTATGCTTAAAGAAACAAATCAAAGTCTAGAAGTAAAAGATTAAAGAATCTCCCAGGGCTAAATATTAAAAAGCTTCACCTTTAAATGCCAATTTGTGTTAAGAGATGAGATGACATGAGGCACACCTTTATTAATCCCCTGTAGGGGATTAATACTAATTACATTAATAGCTTTCCGATAGAAAAAACTGCTGAAAATGCTGTTGAATTTGCTGCATAAACCCAGTCCCTGAATACGAGGTTTTAAACACTTCGCAACTGTTTCCATCGCTTTGTGTTTAAGCTCATCTTCCTGTACTCTTCTCAGACTCGCTCCTTTCACACAGCGGTCATGGCCCATGCAGGTTTTAAAAGCTCTGAGCAGATGTTCGCACGTTGTGTTGTGATGTGTTGTGTCCGAGGGGCGGCGCCACGTTGCAGCACAATGTCCAGCAAACAGGTTTTTGTGTTATTTTTCCTGCCAAAATGGCAAGAGAGAGAACTCCTTATAAAGGTAAAATATGCCTGGACGGTGGTTGTGCACTCCACACTGTTTTTCTCTCAGCTTCGCACTCTCTCAGCTTCTCTCTCTCTCTCTCTCTCTCTCATTTCTCCATGTTTGTGTGGACCTACCTAATTATGCTACAATGCTTGCACCAAATTTAACCTTAACCTCAGTAGCCAAATAAATATAACAACACAAATAAAAACACTTAGGAGTTCTGTGACTGTGAGGACACTTGGTCCTCTTTTAGTCCTGGTTAATTTTCAGGATTTATCACAGCAGATCTGACAGTAGCTCCAGCTGCAGGACAAGTCAAAGGTTTTATATTAAGGCACTGGTATTAATATGTTACTCTTTTTTAATCTGTTAAAAGCATCATATGGATAAGTTCATATCTTGAGCTGAAGATATAGTACGATATATTATTTGGATGAACAAATGATCTTTACTAAATAACCACATGGATGTGTGACTAATCTGCGGCCAAGTGGTAGTGACTTATAGTTAAGGGGTTTGGACTGCCAACAAGTTGCAACTGGTGCAAGGCCCTTAACCCTCGATTGCTCAGTCGCAGAAAAAATAAAATAAAATGAAAATAAATAAATGGGGGTGGTAGCTTAGTGGTTAAGGTATTGGACAACTGATTGGATGGTTGTAAGTTCAAATCCCAGGTCCCCCAAGCCACTACTGCTGGGCCCCTGAGCAAGGCCCTCAATTGCTCAATTGTATAAAATGAGATTAAAATAAAGTAACTCTGAATAAGGGCGTCTGTCAAATGCGATAAATATAAAAACCTGCAATATAAAACAGTTTTTCTCTATGTCTGAATCCCAAAACCTTCTTATAGGGGCTGTGGTGGTTCAAATGGTTAAGGGTCTGGGTTGCTGATTGGAGGATCGGTGTTCAAGCCCCTCCATCACCACCAAGCTCTGCTGTTGGTTAATTGAGCAAGGCCAAAACCCTCCATGCTCCATGGGTGCTGTATAATACTGTAGCTGCCCCTGCACTCTGCACCCAACTTCCTCAGCTGGGATACGCGAAGAAAAGAATTCCGCTGTGCTGTAATGAATGTGTAGCGATAATAAAGTCTCCTTACCCTCAGTTCTTATTTCAAAACTACAGAAGACCTCCTAGTTTAGATGCCTCATCTTTGAGTTGGACTGATGCTCAGACGTCATGCTCACAAAAATTTGGCTGAATATCAGATGCATATGGCACAAGAAGACATTTCCAGAAGACATGTGTCCCCTTTGTTTTTTGTTTTTTTAATCAGTCTTCCAGAAAACAAAGCTGAATTAAATTAGAATTAGTTTAATGTAATGAGTTTTTTTTAGTGCTTCTACTGTAGCTCTAACCTCAGTGGTGTAAATTGGCTGCTGAAAAATGTTTGCGACATTAGTTATTTATAGATAAAATATAAAAAATATCTACTAATACACACTTCTCTTCTTCTAGGGTATGTATCGGCATATGTACACACGCCTACTCTTCCTTCATGCTCTGAGTCCATTTAGCTAAAACAAATAGATTTAGCTCTTCTTTTGTACCACGAAACTTGCTTGCTTACTTCGAGTGGATCATATTTGATATATAGTGGATAATATTCTTTTAATAGTTATTATATTATTGGAGTGTTTATATTTTGTCTTTATATGTGGTGTATTCTTTTGCTGCAAAACATCCATCCATCCATCGTCTATACCCGCTTTATTCGTAATTATGTTCACGGGGGTCTGCTGGAGCCTATCCCAGCGCACATTGGGCGAAAGGCAAGGGTACACCCTGGACAGGTCACCAGTCCATCACAGGGCCACATATATAGACAGACAACCACTCACACTCACACCTATGGGCAATTTAGAATTACCAGTCAATCTAATGTCCATGATTTTGGACTGTGGGAGGAAACCGGAGTACACAGGGAGAACCTGCAAACTCCACACAGAAAGGCCCCTCCCTGTTCGAACCCGGGATTCGAACCCAGGACCTTCTTGCTGTGAGGCAACAATGCTGATTTGCAGGGATTAAGCAGATGCTCCATATAAACATATATACCATATAGAAATGTGATTTCTATGAGGTGATGTTTGTTGACGTCTTATAAGGAGTCTTCTACTTCAGTGCCTGGGTTGTTTTATTTGTTTTTGTGAATCTTTCTTGGATGTTTGAGTTCATAGTAAGTAAATGTAAAAGTTCTTACTTGTTTGCTTTGGAGTTTATAAGTTTTAGCTTTGATTTTCTTTCGTTTCTTTTTTCCATTTTGTCCTGAGGAGATGCAGCCTTGTGTACTCGATTGTATCTACTTCTGTGTGAATGCTACAGCGAGCATTTCGCTATGGATGGGGAAACAAAATCATTCGCTCTAAGCATGAAAGGCATGTTGTTGGTTTTTGTTCTGTTCCTGGTGTTTTGCTGCTCTGGTTTTGGAAATGATTATATCATGTAGTTGTAGATTTTCACCCTAATGCCTTGATGTGTGTGTGGTGTTTTTATTTTTTTATTTTTTTTTATTTTACACTTGCCTGTGATTCCAGCACGCACCAAGCTCTGGAACATCTGGATGGTGGTGTGGATAATCTGATCACATTCCGATCTCACTCGCAGCTTAGCTCAGTGGAAAATAGCTTTCAAACATCTAGATCAGATTAAGGACCTGCTCGTAGTTATTTCTGTTATTTAGTGCTGCAGTGCTGTTCTCAAACCTGATTGGTCAGCAGGTGCTAATAAAACAATCACTCTCTCTCTCGCTCTCTCTCTCTCTCTCTCTCTCTCTCTCTCTCTTTATTCCTCCCTTTTCTCTTTCTTTCATTCTCTCTCCCTTTTCACCTTTCTCTCTTTCTTTCCCTCTATGTATCTCTCTTTTTTCTCTCTCTCTTTCCCTCTCTCTGTTTCTCCCTTTATTTTTCTTCCTTACTCACCCCTCCCCCCCTTTCTGTATTTCCTTCTCTCTGTTTCTCCCTTTCTATGTCTTCCTTTCTTTCCCTCCCTCTGTTTCTCCCTTATATTTCTCCCTTCTCTTTCTTCCTCTCCTTCCCCTCTCCTCCTCCTTTCTGTCTTTCCCTTTTGCATTCTTTCTCTTTCTTTCTTTCTTTCTTTCTTTCTTTCTTTCTTTCTTTCTTTCTTTCTTTCTTTTTCTCTCGCTCTCTCTCTCGCTCTCTCTTTATTCCTCCCTTTTCTCTTTCTTTCATTCTCTCTACCTTTTCACCTTTCTTTCTTTCCCTCTATGTATCTCTCTTTTTCTCTCTCTCTCTTTTCCTCTCTCTGTTTCTCTCTTTCTTTTTCTTGCTCATCTCTCTGCCCCATTCTTTCTTTCCCTCCCGCCCTCTCTCTCTCTCTCTCTCTCTCTCTCTCTCTCTATCTCTCTCTTTAATGTTCTCTCTCTCTCTTTAATGTTACTGCCATATGACTCATGGCATATCTTAGTGAGCATATCTCTCACTAACATCAGAAACTATAAGAAACAACATGAGACATCATTTTAAACGGTTAAAAACGTGCATTCTTTAATAAATTTGCTGTAAATTTGGGCAAATTGCCGTGTTATTAGAGATATTAAAGACATCACCCTGACAACGATTATTTTCCTTTAACCGCACATCTGTCTTTACAGTAACCTTTTTTTTTTTAAAACTCATCATGACAATCCATAAATGTCAGTTGTTATAAAGCTGCTAATAAGCAAGCAGTGAGTCAATGAGTGATCATTTACACATCTGAAATAGTGCTAAAAGACACTTCTTTTCTTTTGCCAGCTGCTTTCAAGAAAACAAAGCAATCTGAAACTGGTTACCATGGAGGAAACTATTTGAAAATATGTTACAAAATGTCTTCATTTCTCACTTTAAAGCAGTATAAACCCCATGACCCCCTGCATCATACATAATACATATACATTTTAACAAAATCTCCTGGAGTTTGTGATAACATTAGAGCTCAGGATGAAATCTTACTCTAACTTAGTGATTAAGGTGTTGGACTTCTGATCGGAAGGTTGTGACTTCGAATCCCAGCACCACCAAGCTGCCACTGCTGGGCCCCTGAGCAAGGCCCTTAACTCTCAGTTGTATAAAATGAGATAAAACATAAGTTGCTCTGGATAAGATCATCTGCCAAATGTGTAAAAGGGAAACATGTCTAAACTTAGATGTGATCATATTCAGAAGTCCTGGTTTCTCTGGTGCTACTCATCTCTGGGGAGTACTGGGGTGGTGGTAGCTCAAGTGGTTAAGGCACTAGGTCATTGACTGGACGATCGGGGTTCAGGGGGGATAGGAGCAAGGTCCCCAACCCACCCTGCTCCAGGGGCGCTGCATACATTAGGGCACAGTGAAATTCTTTCTTCACATATCCCAACTTTGGAAGTTGGGAAGTCAGAGCACAGGGTCATCCATGATACAGCAGCCCTGGAGCAGAGAGGGTTAAGGGCCTTGCCCTGGCGGTGCTGGTGATCTTCTTCTTCTTCTTCTTCTTCTTTAGTCAATTCTTGAAGTTGATGTGTTAGATGCAGGAAAAATGGGCAGAATATGAGTGACTGAGAAGGGCCAAGTTGTGATGGCTAGACTACTGAGTCATATCTATCTATCTATCTATCTATCTATCTATCTATCTATCTATCTATCTATCTATCTATCTATCTATCCATCCATCCATCCATCCATCCATCCATCCATTTTGTCTCTTCTCTTTTACTCTTTCTCTCTCTCTCTCTTTCTCTCTCTCTCTCTCTCTCTCTCTCTCTCTCTCTCTCTTTCTCTCTATACATATACATTGTGTGTAGGTGTGTGAGTTTTGTTCTAATGAGACATCTGTATATTTATATTCTTTTCATGTAAGACCCTTTTAACCCCGAACATGTAGAAACGAGAGGTTTTACACAATCACACACTACCACAGAATAATGTCCACACACTGCCAGGTGGCACCGTGTTCATCTGACACTGCCAGAGAAATCTCATCAGCTCCAGGCAAATGCTCAGCGCTTGCCAATACTAATTACACCCCAACTACCGCTTTTATAGGGGAAGTCGGATTTGTCTGCTTGTGTACCGTGTAAAGCCGAAACTATTTTGTTTGACTGTCTGCATCGTTTCTATTTAAGGTCTTGACAGGAGGTACTTCTCTGTCACACGCAAGATTTAGTAGAAGGTAGCACAGCTGGAGCTCCGACGTGAGGGATTTGCACCAGTGAACAGTCAGGCTGAGAAAGTCAGGCTGCTGGCATGCAACATGATTTTATGTAAAATTTGTACAATTGTAACAAGCCCTGACAACTAGTCGTTTACTCAGAGCAGACATTCATGTCTTTTGATACACACTGTTCTTCAGTGCATGTGTGCATTCTTGTGATCTTATAGCTGTTGGATCTTGGTGAAATGTGCTGCAATTATCGCTTGAGGATACATTTTTCTTGAGAATTTCTGTAACGCTGACCTAAACAACAAACAAATATTCAGATCGTGAGTGAGGAGTGTTAAATAAGCAAGTTATACAGGCATACTAACAATTTTCTGTTTAAATGGAAGCCAATTTTTGTCTTAAAATATTCTAAAATATTGTATAATTTCTGTATATACAGTGTATTCTGACTGTAGTATTTAAAAATGTAAAATATTATTGAATATTAATTTCATAATATTATTAGCCCTACAATGCCAATTGTATCATATTTGCTACACAAGTTTCTAAGACCTTTTAACCAACCACATTATCAATACTATTTTTGAAAAATCTTTTTCAGCTCCGTGGGAGATTTATCCATTTCTCACATGTCTACTGTACGAAATACAAAGTCTATCTTTACCTGCAAAAGGACAGAAACTGTTTTTGCCTTCCATAAGGTGAAATAAAAAAAAAGGTTCTTGTTTGGGGGGGGGGAAAGCAAATTAGAAGAAATGTTTCAAGTCTTCCAAATACAATGAGCAGTCTTTGGTTTTGTTCTAAAATATACCGATGTATCATATATTCTACAGACTCATATGTGTAAATGTTTATCAAGCACCTGTATTTAAATGATGTATATATATAATTTTCCATCAATTTCGTCAGGTTTTATAAGGTTAAAGATCATGAAATCTCTCACTGCTGCCATCCGGGTTTGATACCTGGGCAGGAAACGAACCCAGACACTATAGGATTAACTCAAAGCCCAGATAAAACAGTAAGGGTGCCTCAGGAAAGGACAAAAATGTTTACATTTATGGCAGATACCCTTATCCAGAGTTTCTTACAACTATCTCATTTAAACAACTGAGCAGCTGATGGTTAAGGGCCTTGCTCAGGGGCCCAGCAGTGGCAGCTTGATGGTCCTGGGATCCAAGCTCACAGTCCTCTGATCAGTAGTCCAACACCTTAATCACTGAGCTACCACATCATAAATAACAGGGCTTGGTTTATACAGTCCTCGAGTTTTGATCTGGCATGTCATCGGGCCCTTGGGTTCTGTAGCTAACCACTGGAGGCCCTAACCACTGGACTTAGGGTATCATATGATCACTGAACAACATCTGTAACAACACTGAAGAGGAATCATTGCTGGGAATTTGTTATTATATGGTGATAGATAGATAGATAGATAGATAGATAGATAGATAGATAGATAGATAGATAGATAGATAGATAGATAGATAGATAGATAGATAGATAGATAGATAGATAGATAGATAGATAGATAGATAGATAGATAGATAGATAGAGCTTATTCCCTTATTAAACTTTTTTTTTTCCAGGAGCTGTGCTGTAGTTGTTGTAATTATGTAATTGCTACACGCCATCTGGGTTTCTGTAAAACTGCTTTGTGTCAAAGTCTATCGTTATAAGTGTTCCACAAATCAATTGAATTTTAATTGAAATCTCCCACAGTCCTTCTCTCTCACACTCATTTTACACCACCCACATAAATGCTCTGCAAATTTTGATCTTCCTTATAATCTGCGTGTTCTCTGCACAAAAACCATTGTTTTAGTATTATTCCTAGAAAAAGTATAGTATTTTTATATTCAGTAAAATACACCGATCAGTCATAATATTATGACCACCTGCCTAATATTGTGTTGGTCCCCCTTTTGCTGCCAACACAGCCCTGATCCATCCTGCACTGTGTATTCTGAGACCTTTCTCTCAGAACCAGCATTAACTTCTTCAGTAATTTGAGCAACAGTAGCTCGTCTGTTGGATCAGATCACACGGGCCAGCCTTCTCTCCCCATGTGCATCAGTGAGCCTTGGCCGCCCATGACCCTGTCACCGGTTCACCACTGTTCCTTCCTTGGACCACTTTTGATAGATACTGACCACTGCAGACCGGGAACACCCCACAAGAGCTGCAGTTTTGGAGATGATCTGATCCAGTGGTCTAGCCATCACAATTTGGCCCTTCGTCAAACTCGATCAAATCCTTACGCTTGTCCATTTTTCCTGCTTCTAACACATCAACTTTGAGGACAAAATGTTCACTTGCTGCCTAATATATCCCACCCACTAACAGGTGCCATGATGAGGAGATAATCAGTGTTAATCCCTTCACCTCAGTGATCATAATGTTATGCCTGATGTGTCATCATTTCCAGTTTGGAAAAGTACAGTTATGAGAAAATTGGAATATGACTATAATTCCTTTGTGTATTGTTTTTTTCTCTTTTTTTAAGGAATTGGGATGCGTGTTATTGCAGTTATGGTGAACATATATGACTGTGTGTTCACTCCGAGTTCAAAAATGTTTCACAGAAAAGTCCCTGCTTAATTAGTGGTACGAATTTTAAACATTCACCATTCAACACACACACACACACGGGAAAGTATCTACAAAGCTGCAGCATGTTTCTGGACTAATCCTGATGTTCTTTTTCTGTTCCCCTAAAATAAGATGTCAGTGACTTCTCAGTGAGAATTCTAAAAGTTCATGAAGTTTTAACTTCATCTCTCAGGAGCTTCATCTTAACTCTCTCATTTCTCTTCTTTTTTTTATATGGTGTGAACTTTCGAATGGAAACCTCTCAAGTTAATCCCCATTGATAAGCCTGTTACAGTCTGACCTTAAGTAGGGAATTCTCCCATCCTTGATCCTGAAAATCCGAGTCATCTGTGAGGAATGATTCTCAGAGTGAACCGGACAGCGGGCTGAGACCGGCGGCGGGGAAGTGCAGACTGACTCAGCAGGCCCTTTATCGCAGTGGCATCTTATACAGGGTGGCCTGATTTCAAACACAGCACCGCACAGTGTAGATTTCGCTCTGCTTTGCCGGGATTGATGCTGGGAGATTTAGCTTAGCGATTCTATATTTAACCCTGAGTCAGGTTTACACTTTAAACCCGGTTCCAGTTTGCAGATTAGGTGGTTGGAACGAGGCAAGCACACAGGAGCGTTCCCAAGAATAAGCTTTCTTTATTTATCCTAACTGTTAGCACAGACACAAATAATTGCTCTTTCAAGTGCAGCTGGGATTCTTGTACAATTTCTTCACGTTCCAACAACAGCAATCCGATGCAATCCAACCTCACTGACTCCTGCTTCTCTACTGTTCCCATTAAATCACCTTAACTCTAAGAAGTCTCACTTCTAACTGCTTTTAATATGGATGCATAATATTTCTAGTAACTTCTAAGAGAACGTCCTGAAATGTTTTATTCCTCTTACACCCCAGCAAATGCAAATGAAAAATGTTAGTTCCTGTTATCACTTACATTATAGCAGATGTTTTTCTGTCTTTTAATTTTTTTGGAAGTCTAAAAATGTCTGTCTTGTTAAACAGGAACTAGCAAAGTGGAAATATTGTCCTGTGTTGGAAATCTTGCAGCTTTACCTCTGACTCTTCCAAAATGACAGTAAAAGTAAAAAAAATCCATAAGTAAACAATCTCCTCACAGAAAATTTCCCCATTTCAACAATTAGAATTATAATTTTAATCTGTTTACGTGAGGTGTGTCTGTATCTGACGAATCAGATTCAAGAATTCAACAGCACTGCATTGTCTAACTGTCAATTCTGATCATCTGTCTATCTGTCTATCTATCTATCTATCTATCTATCTATCTATCTATCTATCTATCTATCTATCTATCTATCTATCTGCTGAATACAAAACTCCTTTTAACCACCAAAATATGAATTTTATGCCACAATACAAGAAACATGTAATCATATGCTTGTCTATGTGGCTCCAGTACTGAGACTTCTTGTCTTTAAAGGACTTCTGCTAGAATATTTTGTGAGAAACTGGACTGTGTAATGTCTGGTATGAGTAAAAATGGTCATAACTCGCTCATAATATAGCGCTCACCTCTGTGAATCTTTTCCATGCTGAATGTATATTCTCTTTCAGGTAACTTTTGACAGTATCACTCAGAACTGCGTGGAAACTTTTCTAATCGCTGTCACAGTCTGACGTTTTCTGTTTTTCCCAGTTTCTTCCCCACAACAATTAATTTTTCGAATCACACTGTCAGTTGTGTGAGACGTTTTTCATTGCTGTCGCTATGTATTTTTAGTTTGTTTTTGTTTTTTTCTTCTTCCTCAAAAAGCCCTAAATTTCAGGTCACCCTCGAATCGTTTCTTTCGGCTGCCAGGCACCTTCAGCTTTAATGGTTGTCCTTGTGCTTGGAGCAGGAGCGTGTTCCGCTTGCGCGTTTGATGCAGTGCCGCTTGCCTTCACGCTCCATTAGCCAGAGACGGAGTGGAGTGCTACTACAGAGTGCTATTAGTACACCACCGGGACATGATGGAGGAGTGTTTGCTTTCGGGAAGTCTTTTTTTTTCCCCCCTTAATCTTTCTACTGGGCTCTCTAATGGCAGAACAAAGCCAGTTGATTATGACCAGTTGATGCTTGATCAAGTTTGATGCTCCACTTTGCTGGGAGGAAATGGTCTATAATGATCACATATTTCTCTGCTCTGGTTTTAGAACGTCTTTATAGTTTAGCTCGATCAAAGCTTGACTTTTACCCTAGAATTTGTCTCCATAATTTCTGAGTCCTCTCAATAACTGCTTTGAGTCTGAAATAGTGCATGATGGGAAAAGCACTTTGCACATTGTTATGATTCCTTTGAGACACCAATCCACGATTGTCTTGGTACAGTAGATGGTATTGGAGCAACTTAGCTGATCGTTGGAAAACAAATTCTGTTGCATTTGCAGCTTGTCAGCATGGTGCTCATGATCATTTCTCAAACTGATACCAGTTAACAGGCTCATTTTTAAAAATAAAGCTTTACAGACTTGTAGGCTAATTGGATGGCATATGTCCGAGTCTCATTGGCAGAGATTTCTCAAAGGGCAGAGAGTGATTGCATGCAACATTCATGAGTCAGGGGAGCCTGAACGAGGTCTTCAGTCTCCGCCTGTCCCCCCCTTGACACTTTTACGTCTCCGCCTCGTAGACTCTCTATCTTGTCCCTGTCTTGCAGCGTTTTGAGTCACGTCTACATTCTTCCTCACGTTCCTTCCTGTTCCTGTCAGATTTTCTCCCCCTCTCTTGCTGAGAAGAGTAATCACACGTCATGACCCAGTAGCTGAATCCGTCCTGTTCATTTTCTCTCTGTAATGTGCAGAAACGTTCGCGTTGGGTTTAATTTGAATAGCAGCCCAGTCACACTGAAGCAACTCATTAGACATCACTGTCACTTACTGAGGAGAAAGTGAATAGAGAATCAGAGAGAATAAAAAGGATTGCAGATTCCTATTTTGTTTATATCCACCACTAATCCAGCGAATTCTCATATTCTAAGCCATGGTTTAAGGTGCGTGACTTGAGTGAGGCCGTGTTACGTCTGGAGGAAGCAACTAATCTCATCCTATCCTCAGTAATCTTCCACTGTAAGAGTGTGCAAGTGTGTGTGAGTGTGTGTGTTGATTGCTGCATTTTTGCCAACGGACCATTCAAGAACAGATTTTGGACTGCTGGAATTGAGAATTTGAATGACTTTTTTCCAATGGTCAAACAGCCTTAATTGGAAAAAAAAACTGGCATAGAATGTTCTAAAGTTGGCTTTATTTGTGATTTAAGCTTTTAAGTTTGTACCATTTTAATAGATTTTGTTTTCATCAGATTAGCCAGAGGCAGTCTGTCTCTTCAGCTTTCCAACCACATGTAGCATTGCCAGATGGTCTAGAGCATTCTTTCTCAATCCTGGCCCTGAGGATTTGAGGATTGTTCTCTCTTCTGACTAGCCCAATTTAACCTAGTTCAAGCCGGTTAATTAGCTGATAAGCTGAATCTGGGGAGATGAGAGTAGGAAAAACACCAAAAATACACAAGGCAGTAGAACTCCAGGACAAGTAACACTTGTCTAGTGCAATTTGGAGAAGAGTAACAAGGACTAGACTTCTTACACTCAGGTTAGCTTTTATTTTTTTTCTTCTTCAGATGCTTGGCTTACTGAAAATATTCGTTCTGCACAGTAGAGATTTTATCTAGTTTTGTCTGTATTTCCAATAAGATTTAGTACACCTATGATATAGATTTTGTAGTGCTACATAAGAACGACTGGTATTGCTTTTCAAATATTTAAGTGATAAAGACTTTATGGGAAAATGCTTATTTAACATTTTTTTAGCACTCGTTTTAATCCATAGTGACTTATAATTAGGTGGAGCAGATTAAGCTTAGGAAGCTTTAAGTGTCTTGGTGAAGGGTGAGAGAAGCTTGGTGGTACCATCAGTAGCATCTTTATTGTCTTTACACATTACAGTATCATACAAACACATTGAAATTTTGTTTCCAACTCTTAATAGTGTCTAGCATATACCTATATTCATATACAGTGGAACCTCAGCATACGAATGCCCTTCCTTACGAAGTTTCACCTTAAGAATTGAAATCAGCATCCGAAGCGTTTTCGGGATACGAACGAATCAAAGCGAAGTTGCACATACGTCTGGGAGCCGTTAAAAATTTGTTTGCGTCAGCGGAAACCCAATCGAATCGAGTTTACGAATTTTACGGATTTTTTTTCAGTCAGCGAAAGCTGTTTTGAAAGAGTCAACACACAATACCAACGTTGCCTTCAGCATTTGTTCAAAAGCTACATGATTTTTTGCTAATTTTTTTGTTGACAGATTGGTAGCGTTGGTGGTCTATTCTATTTTTAGCCCAGGCTTGGTGGCACGACTTCCTGTGAGGACCCTTGACCCTTGGAAATTGGTAATATTGGTAATATTTTGGGTGGCTGGAATGGATTATCTGCATTTACATTATTTCTGATGGGAAAATTCGTATCGCAATTCAAATTTCCACCTTAAGAGCTTGCCTCCAGAACAAATTAAATTCGTATGCTGAGGTTCCACTGTATTGGTTTTCTTTGAAAGTGCAATAGTGCAATGAAACCTATAAATATTAATACCAGCTCAGTGATATTCAATAGTGGTCAAGTTCCAGCATGCCCACTGCTATACAATACCTTTTTCTAGTAGTCCACAGCTATACCACACTGCAAAGAAATTTTCATTTCAGTTTTCCTCCAACTGAATGAGTTTCTGTGGTTTTTTTGTCCTTTATAGAGATTGATATTGAACGCTGTGTCCGGGAATCTATCAATCTGTTCTGCTGGACTCCCAAGAGCGCCACATACCGGCAGCATGCCCAGCCGCCTAAACCCGCCAGTGATGGCAATGGTTTTGGGAAGACTACAGCCTTCTATTCATCAGAGTATCAAGACCTGTCAAATACAGACCTGGTGAGTGTGGTTTCCTTATAAAATGGGGTTGGGGTAAGTGGTGGGAGTATTGACTCATTTGAGTACCATGGCGTCATTCATTTATTTGGAGAAATGGCTTTTAAATTAGACTTCTGATGGTTGTGTAACACTAGCTCAGCCCCTGGTTTGGACTTTTATGCCGTTTTTTGCTCAGAGAATATTGAGCCCATTATGCACCATCAATACCATCAAGTTCTGGACACAAATTAAACCTCAATACTAAACGAAATTTTTTCCCAAGAATGTCAACTGGAGTGCAGTAAGTCTCATTTCGTCTAGATCTGCAGGAGGTTGGTAATTGAATCTCCGCTGGGATCGTGCACACCACACATTCAGTTAGAAATAAATTCTTTTTCACTTTCAGGTTCCTAACCACAGACGGTACAATATGTATTACCGCCTTTTAAAATTTGATGACTGACTTGTGGCTTTATATGTGGGCTTTGTTGGAGGAGATGTTTTTTTTTATATTAAATTAGACATGGTTAGAACATAATGCAAAATACAGAGTCAAAAGAAAGGTAAAAAAATAGTTGTGGGGGAGAGTGAGTCCTATTAAGGTATTTATTATTCCTGAATTTATTGCGAATGTAATTAAGAAGCTTAATAAAAGCTTACTGAACCTATTAGCTTACCAACCTTAATGTGTTGGATTTAAACTCATATTAAGTTTCTTGTTTTCGGTGTCCAATACTGTTAACAGGAGTTAAATATCAAAAATCTAATTAAATCCATGATGCTTGAAATGTTGGAAAAAACAGGAAAATTGAATCACGAGTTTTGCCATTAAAACAATTCTGACCACACGCACAGATAAGAATTAATCCTCTGCCAGATGTTCTATTATACATAGCAGATTTCTGAAACTGTGGGTTTGCGCTGTGGCAGGGGATTATAATGGTGGCTTGGGAAACAGTTGGAACACGGTGAACCTGGGAAGCAGTTGGAACATGACTTGGGAGTGGAGATTTCAGAATAAAGAGGATGGGAATGAGAGGAGCTGTGTGTGTGGGCGACGTTTAGCAAACAGTAATTGCCTGAAAACAAGGAAGGAACCTAGCAGACTTTGTGTACATTAATTTTGACACACTGTACAAACATAGCAGAACAGGGTTTTTAGTAAGGTCAGAATTCTGTCATGACAAATGGGTCAGATTCAAAGCGCTCATCCTGAAGTCCCCTAACATACCCTCGGTTTCTATTTTTATTCTAGCGTGAAGTTTTAAAAGCACTCTTCATGATCCGTCTGTCGCTCCGAGCTCTTTGTGCTTATATGGCTTTACATGGGAAAGAGACGATGTGTACTTTAGGCTACTGTTACTGCTCTAAGCTTAAAAATAACATGACAAAGTTAGAAGATTAATGTTTAACGAAGTGCGTTTTGATGAAGAATGTCTAAGCTGGATTTGGATTCCATCCTTCTAAGTAAATTGCTGGCCAAATCTGACCCATGGGAAACACCATCCAGTTGTTGCTAATGAAATCTAATGCCACGTGTACATGTTAATGAGGTGTGACTTCTGAGAACTTCATGGCGATCAACTCAATCAAAATGAGCTGTATTTCACACTAAATTCCTTTGTAGATGGTGTTGGACAAATCAAAGAGATGGAAGCCAAATTGTGGGTTCAGTTTTCAGTTCAGACCTGCAGTGATTGCGGACTGAAACAAGTTCATCTCTGTAAGCGGTTCTGGTGATCATTTTCTGTGCTTTTTAGCAGAGGCTGCTGTGAACCTTCACCAGGTTGGACTGTCACCATGAATCTGATGGTGTGTGTCTTATTTATGGTGCTAGACGAGCAGTCGTTTCTAGGTGGAAGCAGGGTTCAGGGGTTGTTAACACGCACACCGGGGCCTCAGGCTTCTGTCATAAACATGTCAAGCTCTTGACGCCTAACCAACCTTCACCCCCACCACACAGACACGAGCCAGACCGTCTGTCTATATGCTAATCATTCTATAGCCAGCATCTACCTAAATTCTACCAAAGCTCATACCAACATGTCCTCAGTCTGTCTTATGTAAACATTCAGGTTCTGTCTAAACTCTAGTCCATGTCTCTAAGTTTCTCAGCCAAACCTGTTTTCAGGATCTCCCTCAAATCTTCAACAGTCCTGTCCCTAAACCTGTCTGTATTTACCTAAATTCAACCTTAAGCTATATTTTAAAGGGCTTGGTTCTGTATTTCATGCTATGTTGCATCTCAAAGTCATCCAGATAGTTTTGCAGACCTTTTAGAAAACTTTGTTTTGTTGTTTTGCTTGAAATTCCATTTTTGTAGGATTGCTCTATCGGGTTGAGATAATGCGTCTCCAATTTTCCACACTTACTACAGACCTTCATTTGATGTTCCAAAGTCAGAGAAAGCTTTCATTTTTGCTTTCACTGGCAGCTGCCCAGAGCTCACTCTACACTTCGAAAACGCTCTCGTCTGCTCGTCTAGTGCGTGCTGAAGCGTTTGTCCTAATTTTCCACCATTCTGCAGATAAACGTGGCATCATGGGCGGCGTGTTCGCTTCTGTTTCTCAGAACACAATCAAATGCAGGAGATTTCTGCTCATGCTATCAGATCTCGTAACATACTTCACACTGTATAACACAACACAACACATCTATCAAGACAAGCAATTTTGACCAGACATTAGAGCAGCACTGCTTATCTAGACTGACAGTTCACCGTAACTGATGTTAAATTGAGATGTTTTGTAATTTCGGCCTTTGCTCCTAGGGCTTTTTTTCTTCTTTGCTCTTCTTTGCTAATGTTTGGAAATGGTTCATACACCCTGCCAAACACTGAATCATCTTCAGCCTATAAAACTGCCAATGTATTTATTCTAAAGCCAAGAAAACTACGTTTTTTTTTTAAAACCCTGCATGTCTGAGACATCTGAGTCTGCATTAATGAATACATTTGGGAACATTTGGGTTCAGTTTATTATTAACAAAATAAATAAACTAGAGTTTTCTTTCCTGTCCACCTGGAATTTTTGTCTTTGTAGAGATACAAACAAAAAAAAAAAATTTACTCATTATTTGATCACTGAAACCAATAGTTTAAAACTTAAATAATGAAGTTCTTAGGCACCTTAATCTTAACACCTAATTTGGATGTAGGATTAGTTTCAGTATTTTGGTAGTTTTAGTCATATTTTCAGTCATTGTTCATTCAGTTATTAGCCATTTTAATCTAGACTGTATTAGCGAAAACATTCAGCAATTTCTGGTAGCTAAAACCAGTAGCTAAAACCAGATAGAACGATAAAGATTTAGTTATTTTCTTTGTCCAGAATGTTCTGTTTAATTTTCCAAATTGAATACATCTTAGATGAAATAAAATTTTATTTCTGAAGTGTTCTTGCAATTACAGGCTTGATAACTCTCTTCATGTTCGTCTTCCTCTCCTTCTTCGTTTTTTAAATTTGTTGGCTAAATTTTATGTTACTCCAATGTTTTAAGAAGCTTTTGACCAAACTCTCCCCTAATGCCATACACTCCTTAATAAAATGAGATGTGAAATCAATAAAGTCAAATAAATTTTTATTTATATTTTAACTCGGGCACTGGTAGATTAACTCCCAAGCCCGAGAGGGTTGCGTCAGGAAGGGCATCCGGTGTAGAACCTGTGCCATATCAAATATGCAGACCAGACGATCCGTTGTAGTGACCCTGAACATGGAGCAACCGAAAGAACAACAACAACAACAACATGGATTGATTGGGATGTCATCAGGTATGCTAGCTCTAGCTAGCTTTTTTTAAATATTTCACACAATAAAAAGCATTTTTTCCCCCATTCTGAAAAATAATGCCATTGAAATCAAACCGGTTGGCAATGTTACCAGACCAGTAAGAAGAAACAGATCATCATGACATCCTGAACCATTGTCCCTATGTGTCTCTGAGGCACTGTATGATGTGGTAGAATAGGGAATTTCATATGTCAGATAAAAAGATTACTGACTAATTCTAAGGGTGAAAATGATGTTTGCCATTTTCACTTATGCCCCAGTATTGCACTGATGGCCATGAATTCATTCATAATGACAATCTAATTGCTCGGCGTTTGAACACACACTCATATATCAGGGTGCTGCATATATTCAGGCTTCTTTATGCTTAATAATTCTCACCATCTTATCCAAAGCAACTTACATTTTATCTCATTTATACAGCAGTGGCAGACTGGTGGTCCTGGGATTCGAACTCACAACCTTCTGATCAGAAGTCTTAACACCTTAACCACTAAGCTACCACATCCCCTGTTGAATTCTTAAGTCTTGTTGGTAAGGAATGGTCCATTTATAAAAGGCTGCTGAAGGAATGACTGTTTAGAGCTGCTGTAAAGTAAGTGATAACAGGAACGAACTTGTTTCTTGGACGTTCCACAACATTAAATGTGGCTAGAAATGCATAGAAAATGTGGCATATAGATAGATATTGGGGTTTAAAGGAAATATTCAACTTCTGGGTGGTAGTTATTACTCTGCTACAGAGTACAGGCTGACATGACACCACCTCATCATTTATTTTAATGGCTAAATGTTGTGTCTGCATGGTCAGGCAGCTTTTAGTTATTTTTGGTTAAAATCAATTTAATCCTTGCAAACAATTTCCTACCTGTCATTCATTTTGATGGGCGCTGCTGCTCGTCTCATTTCCATGGAGGTACTGTATAATAGGTGTGTGCTTGTCTGGGAGGTTATTGATGCCAAGTGAGGGGGTGATTGTCATTTCTCAGTCGTTACATTATAAGACGTGTCACTCTATGGAGATTTGGGTGCTAAAACAGGCAGCACTGCCAGTCTAAAATGATTCTAAAATGATTTGGAGGATTTCAGATAGTTAGGTGCTTGTTGAACTGTTCAACTTTTTCAGATATTAACCACTTACCATAAGCGCTTGTTGGAGGTCTAGTGTTCGTGTCAGCTAGGCTTGAATGTTAATAGGGTACACGACCATAACATGTGTAGGCAGTATCGATGCTAGGGAGTAACACAATGCATTAAAATCATGAAGATGGACGTCAGGAAAATAGAAATCTGAGACTACAGTTGGAGAAATTGGACAGCGGATCTTTTAAATAACTCGACCTCAACAAACTGTAGACTCTGATTTCTGTACTTGGCTGACAGGAGTAAAACCTCATGTTGTCGTCTGTGGTTGTTGGCCATTTGCCTTAAGGTTTTGACATGTCGTGTGTTTTGGGATGCTTTTCTACTCACCGCAGATATACAGAGTAAACATTTCAAGATTTTCAGGTACAAAGTTAGATAAAGTATACAACTTACAGTGTTCCTCTTTAGTCTGTACATATGAAATGAACTAATTTAAAAAGAAATAAATAGAAATAAAAATAAGAATGAATAGAAATAAGAATAATATGAAAAAAATAATAATATTACAGTTTAATAGACCATGGAATCGAACTCACAACCTTCTGATCAGTAGTTTAACATAACATCTTAACATAAGACAAAAAGTGATGTACCAGATATGCAGATGTGTTACTTATAGAGTCTTTATGGACTACAAACAGATCTATAGGGAGAACATGTCCGTACTGAAGAATCTGAGAGAAGAAGCTCCTCCTGAGCCTCTTAGTTTTAGCCTTGCAAGTGCAAGAAGCTGAACCAGGATGGGTGCAGTCTTTAATTATTTATATCACTAATTATTTGGCTTATTCAAACCTTCTCAAACCAGTATAGCAATTAATCCACTGACCTTTTTCATCATTAAGGTGTTTCCACCTGCAGAACCACTGCTCACTGGATGTTTTTTGTTTCTCTCAACAGCTATCAATATAGGACAGTAAGGCTAGACACTTTTTTTATTATTATTTTGAACTGCCTTTGTTGTAACATGCATTCAGGGTGACTGTGTAATGAAGATTCAGTAGGATCCATATGCGGTGCAAACACACAGCTTAATAAGAAAGGTAAACAATCCAAAAGTGGCAGACAACAACAGGCAGGAGTTCAGAAAACACCAGGTATACAGTCCACGAAGCAAACAAAACCATCCATCCATCGTCTATACCCGCTTATTCCTAATTAGGGTCACGGGGATCTGCTGGAGCCTATCCCAGCGCACATGGGGTAAAAGGCAGGGGTACATCCTGGACAGGTCGCCAGTCCATCACAGGACCACATATAGACAGACAACCACACACACGGGCAATTTAGAATTACCAATCAACCTGATGTAAATGTTTTTGGACAGTGGGAGGAAACCGGAGTACCCGGAGTAAACCCACACAGGCACGGGGAGAACATGCAAACTCCACACAGAAAGGCCCCTGCCTGTTCGAACCCGGGACTCGAATCCAGGACCTTCTTGCTGTGAGGCAGCAGTGCTAACCACTAAGCCACCGTGCTGCAAACAAACAAAACCAAAAGGGGCAAATCCAAACAGCAAAAATCCAATAAGTAAAGACCAGGTCATACACAATGGCAAAACAGTGGCAAAATTACTAAGCCTTGGTACGCAGCGAGAAACTGACGATACTTTGCAATAGAAAGCCGACGTGAGCATGTTTAAATGTCCGTAAGTCTGGGAGTGAAATACTGGAAGTGAAACCCACGACCCAGAAGTCTCAGAACTCAGACGAGGGTTCCGCTGGGCTGGAGGGGAACTTGTGGGTCAATTCGTAACAGATGTATGTATTTGGAGAGAACCCTAATAGCTCAATTCCTATTAATGCGAACGGACATTCACCTGTGATTGGCTAGTGTCTCACTAATCAACAAACATGGTCGGTGCGGTTCATGCTGAACCATGGCCATAAAAACAGATCTAATTCTGTCCCAAGTAGGATAGCTTTTACCTCAGGGGGGAACAAGCTGTTCCCCAAAAAAATGTCATCGAGTAACTACTGAATGGCAGGTGGATTATTTTGAAGGCCATAGACTGTGCTAATATTGTGCGTATTTAATATTACAGTGTATCATATGACAGAATATTGGCTCAAGTCTTAGTTTGACCTTTGAGTACAGAACTAGTTTCACTCTGTAAAGGATTATAAGATTATTATTAATCCTCTTAAAATGCATTCCTTCAAAGCCTTGTGCTACCCGGTGCACTTCCCTGCTGTCCGGAATATTCCGAGGTCCTTCTTGGGTTATCCAGGGTTGTCAGTGAGATGGGCCTGAATGTCAAACTGTAGCAACAAGGTCAAACACAAAAAAGCAAATTTTTTCCCCCCAGAAGCTTTTTATTTCAATTTTTTGTACTTCTTGGTTGACGAGTACCTGTCAGGTCTATAAATTCACCTCACCTCATCCGGTTGAAGCCCTCACTGCCATTTCACACTCTCTCGCTTTTTCTTCCTTATGATTTTCTCTCTCCTCACTTTATCCCTCGCTCAGACGTAAACACATCTCCATGGCCACGCCCACTGGAGCCGTTTGCACATGCAGTTTCAATAAGGTTTTTTTGTGCAAACACTTATTATCAGCATTGTGTTTCCTTAATTACTAAATGTTGCTGTTGTTGTTGTTGTTATTGTTCTTTCAGCTGCTCCCTGCTCGGGTTCGCCACAGCAGATCATATGGTCCGCATCTTTTGATTTGGCGTAGGTTATACCCCAGATGCCCTTCCTGATGCTACCCTCCCATTTTTTTTATCCGGGCTTGCGACCAGCTCTGAGAGTTGACTCTTCAGTAGCTGGGTTAGCTCCCTGCTTGGGAATCGAACCCGGGCCACAGCAATGAGAGCATGGGATCCTGCCGCTGGACCACCAGGAGGCTGTGTTTCATTAATTCCTAAATAATTAATTAAAAACATTCAGCTTTTCGGGCTCCAAACTCTTCCAGCACTTTCTTTGTTTTATTGTCCTCTCTCCCTGAGCTCTTTTTCTCTCTCTTTCTCTTTTTAACACTATAGAATTCTCAGATTTACACATTAGCAAGGTTTCTTTCATCCATTCAGCCCATTCTCTTCATTCTTAGAAATGCCTTTATCTCTTCTACCTCTTTTACTGAACACAATATCTGATTTTTTCTTCTGGTGTGTGGAGCACTATTCTGACACCGGTTCATGGTTGGATGGATGGATGGATGGAATGAATCTTTATTCATCCTAATGGGAAATTAACAGAAATACATACGTGTGATCTGATAGCTGAGGTGCTTCCTGATGCTCTAAGTCATGTGTCCTTGATGCTGTATGTAATTCACAGGGACAAGTAGGGCAGGGGCTCCGCCTACGTTTATAAGCGCAATGATAAACAAAAAACAATTTTCTGTGATGTTTGTTTAACCTTTATGGAAGGAGTCAGGGAATTTTCCAGATTTTATTTAACAGAAGCAGTAACTTGCTTTATGAATGTTTCACAGCGTTCAGTGTAACTGTAATATTATAAAGTATGACATGTTCATCATTACTGATTTGGAAACTGTAATTGTTAGCTCAATTGTTGTGATATAAGCGTATTTACACACTTTAGACTGGATTGTTATTCGAAAATAATACACTTCAGGGTTGTATCACAACACACCAGTGTGTATTTTCCTTTACACTTTAACTAAAATTAATCTGAAGTGTTTTTTATTCCATGTTGTTAAACAAGTGATTATTTGGTAAATAAGTTTGAGTTGATTTCTCTGTACAACGTTTTTTAAAATTATAAATGCAGGCTGCTGCCATGTTCTCAATCCTGTCTCTTGGTCCCGTCTCACTCTCTCTGTCTCTCTGTCTCTGTCTCTCTCTCTCTGTCTCTCTCTCTGTTTTTCTGTCTTTCTCTCTTGGTCCCATCTCTCTCTCTCTGTCTCTGTCTCTCTCCCTCTCTCTCTCTCTGCCCCCCACTCCTGCCTCGCTTTCTCTCTCTCCCCTCTCTCTCCTTCTCTCTCTCTCTCTCTCTTTCTTTCTCAGTCCCGTGAGCCGCTGAAACTCTCCGAGCTGAAGGCTGAAGTGTCTCCACGGATCTCAGCTGAGGATCTGATTGATCTGTGTGAGCTGACCGGCCCGGCTCACTTCAAAACTCCAGTAAAGAGACCCAAGGCGGTCAAAACCAAGATCGTGGCAGTAGACATCCGGAGTAACGAGGAGTATCCTTTAAACACAGAGCTGCAAACTTACACTCGCTCCCTGACTCACTCATACAGCCAGAAGGTGCTAAAGTCCTCATAAAATCCGGCTTATATCCAAACCACCTTAATAAACACTATCGGAAACGGCACAGTAAATGTCTCTACAAGCTGATCTGTTTACTTTACTGTATGCAAAGTTATACATTACTCAAAGACACAATATTCTATTAAAAAAAGACTATTAAGGTGTTTTTATTATTTATTATTTCATAACAGCATATACTGCAGGGTGAGCATGTTTTATTATTATTATTATTATTATTATTATTATTATTATTATTATTTATTTATTTATTTATTTATTTATTTATTTATTTATTTATATCTGACAGCTTTGATGTTATATTTAATTAATTAACTAAATTTTTATTTTAATAAACTAAACAAAACCTTTTCTTTTAGTTCCTGAAATTATGTTTCAGGTAATAATATAGTAATAATTAGCATTTGAAGGTACGCAATTAGTTATAGATTGGATTATTAACTATAGATGGAATTATAGACAGATGTGTGTGTGTGTTAACAATTATCTATAATCAATTAGCTGTATTAATAAGACTGATCAGTTGAAGGTCCTCACAAGAATACGTGTGTGTGTGTGAGTGAGCGAGCACAAATTTTCTCCAGCATGAACACACCAAACTGAACCCACTGATCCATCACAGCTGGGTTACTGCACTCACACACCACCTGCATTCTCACCTTAAAAAGCTCTGAGAATTGCCTGATTCCTACACACAGGCACACACAAACACACACACACACACACACACTCACTCACTCACTCTCTCACCCACCCTCACGTACTCATCCTCATACTCACATACTGCCT
>NC_080712.1:8685145-8747645 GCF_019097595.1 Hemibagrus wyckioides
TCACTGCTCTTCACTGCTTCTCACTGATACTCACTGCTTCTCACTGATACTCACTGCTCTTCACTGCTTCTCACTGCTTCTCACTGTTTCTCACCGCCTCTCACTGCTTCTCACTGCTTCTCACTGCTCTTCACTGCTTCTCACTGATACTCACTGCTTCTCACTGCTCTTCACTGCTTCTCACTGCTTCTCACTGATACTCACTGCTTCTCACTGCTTCTCACTGTTTCTCACTGCTCTTCACTGCTTCTCACTGCTTCTCACTGATACTCACTGCTTCTCACTGCTCTTCACTGCTTCTCACTGCTTCTCACTGTTTCTCACCGCCTCTCACTGCTTCTCACTGCTTCTTACTGCTCTTCACTGCTTCTCACTGATACTCACTGCTTCTCACTGCTCTTCACTGCTTCTCACTGCTTCTCACTGATACTCACTGCTTCTCACTGATACTCACTGCTTCTCACTGTTTCTCACTGCTCTTCACTGCTTCTCACTGCTTCTCACTGATACTCACTGCTTCTCACTGATACTCACTGCTCTTCACTGCTTCTCACTGCTACTCACTGCTTCTCACTGCTTCTCACTGCTACTCACTGCTTCTCACTGCTTCTCACTACTACTCACTGCTTCTCACTGCTTCTCACTGCTTCTCACTGCTTCTCACTACTACTCACTGTTACTCACTGCTTCTCACTGCTTCTCACTGTTACTCACTGCTACTCACTGATACTCACTGCTTCTCACTGTTACTCACTGCTTCTCACTGCTTCTCACTGTTACTTACTGCTACTCACTGCTTCTCACTGCTACTCACTGCTACTCACTGCTCTTCACTGCTTCTCACTGCTACTCACTGCTCTTCACTGCTTCTCACTGATACTCACTGCTTCTCACTGCTCTTCACTGCTTCTCACTGCTCTTCACTGCTTCTCACTGTTATTCACTGCTACTCACTGCTCTTCACTGCTTCTCACTGTTATTCACTGCTACTCACTGCTTCTCACTGCTACTCACTGCTCTTCACTGCTTCTCACTGTTACTCACTGCTTCTCACTGCTAATCACTAACCCTAACCCTAGTGGGAATGTGTGTGTGTGTGTGAGAAAGAGAGGGTGGGAGAGAGAGAGAGAGAGAGAGAGAGGTGCCCTGCAAGTCACTGCTTTTTTACCCAGGACTGGAATTCGGAGGTGAGGCAGGGATGAGTCGAGTCCTGAGCTTAAATCACTCTCACTCGACTCTGTCCTCCATGTCCACATCCTCATCCTGGTTTCTGAGGGGCGACTCTGTCCTCCATGTCCTCGTCCTGGTTTCTGAGGGGCGACTCTGTCCTCCATGTCCATGTCCTCATCCTGGTTTCTGAGGGGCGACTCTGTCCTCCATGTCCACATCCTCATCCTGGTTTCTGAGGGGCGACTCTGTCCTCCATGTCCATGTCCTCATCCTGGTTTCTGAGGGGCGACTCTGTCCTCCATGTCCATGTCCTCATCCTGGTTTCTGAGGGGCGACTCTGTCCTCCATGTCCACGTCCTCATCCTGGTTTCTGAGGGGCGACTCTGTCCTCCATGTCCATGTCCTCGTCCTGGTTTCTGAGGGGCGACTCTGCACTTAATTGATTTAGCAGCAGTTGTTGGTGTTTTCACTTCCCCTGGTGTGACACCATACTTAAAAAGAAGGATGATTCTGTTACTCCAGGACCCTCATTAAAGCAAACCTCTCTCAGTCTCTTTCTCTTTCTCTCTTTCTCTCTCTTTCTCTCTCTTTCTCTCTCTCTCTCTCTCTCGTGAGTTATTTGGCCTGGGGTTCTCTCCCTCATTAAGTCAATTTTCCGCGTTCTCTTCCCGGCTGAGGCGCTCCTCTTCCCGAGAGACTGGATGATCTGTTTCGTTTATCTCCATCAGGCGTTCTCCTGTCCTCCACACTCTCATCCTCCTGGCTGTAGCTTTACTGTGGGATGTTTTAGGAAGCTCTGTGTCTGCTGATGCTCACCCTGAGAGCTCTGAAACCCACAGAAAACACGCATCAGATTGAAATGTTATTGGCTGTACCAGTTTGACCCTTGACCCTGGTGATGTAGCTTCAGCCGTGGTCATATCCCAGGCAGCATTAACGTTCCGTACAGCTCGGTGTTTGGGCCGGACGGAGAGCTGCTGCAGTGCCCCAGCACCAACACACTGGCCAGCTACAAGAGCAGAGTCGTCGTCATCCTCAGCAACATCACCAAGAACGCGGCTGCGGTCAGTACCACACCTGTCTCTCGCTCTCTCTGTCTCTCTCTCTCTCTGTTTCTCTATCTGTCTGTCTCTCTTTTCTCTGTCTGTCTCTCTCGCTCTCCCTCTGTCTGTCTGCCTATCTGTCTCTCTAACTGTCTATCTGTTTGTCTCTCTCTCTCTCGCTCTGTCTGTCTGTCTCTCTGTCTTTCACTCTTCTGTCTGGCTATCTGTCTCTATCTCTTTCTCTCTGTCCGACTATCTGTCTGTCTTTCTCTCTCTATTTCTCTGTCTGTCTGTCTGTCTGTCTGTCTTTTTCTCTGTCTGTCTATCTGTCTGTCTCTTTTTCTCTGTCTGTCTCTCTCTCTCGCTCTGTCTGTCTATCTGTTTGTCTCTCTCTCTCTCGCTCTGTCTGTCTGTCTCTCTCTCTTTCTCTCTGTCTGTCTGGCTATCTGTCTCTATCTCTTTTTCTCTGTCTGTCTATCTGTCTGTCTCTCTTTTTCTCTGTCTGTCTATCTGTCTGTCTCTCTTTTACTGTCTGTCTCTCTCGCGCTGTCTGTCTATCTGTCTGTCTCTCTTTTTCTCTGTCTGTCTGTTTTTTCTTTGTCTCTGTACATCTCAGTCTACCTATTTCTCTTTCATTCTCTGTCTCTCTCTCTCTCTCTGATTCTTTTTTCTTTGTGTCCTTCTCTTTGTCCCTCTGTGTTTCTATTTCTTTTTCTCTCTATCTCTGTCTGTCTCTCTGTTTTTCTGTCTACATATTCTTATAGTCTTTTCACTGTCTGTCTGTCTCTCTGTTTATCTCTTTGTATCTCTCTTTCTCTCTCATCGAACACTTTCTCTCGTTCATTCTCCTTCAGTGTCTGTCTGTCTATTTGGTTATCTTTCTCTCTCTCTCTTTAATGATCCATATGTTTTAATGCACTCACTGTATGTTGCACTGGTTTTCTGCAGTTTGCTGCTCACCTGGTGAAGGTGAATTTCCCTCGTGTGTGTGTCCTGGATGGCGGCATCAACAAAATGAAACCCACCGGCCTTTTGACTGTGCCGTCTCCACAGATCTAAACCCGCGCGTGTGTGTGTGCGTGTGTGTGTGTGTACATGTACGTGCTTGCTTGTGTGTTCATGTGTGTATGTTCATGTACTGTACATGTATGTATGTGTGTGCATGTGTATGTTTCGTGTGTGTGTGTGTCAGTCTAAAGAGCATTTTTTTTGTACCCTGTATTGAATATGGCATGTACATGAATACGCTTGTGTTTATTAAGATTAATGTCTAAATCTTCTTGAACTATGAGGGCATTTCATTTACAATCATGTCAAGTGCTGTAAGAAGTAAAGTAAACAACTGTAACACATTTATACTGAAGTATGTAATAGCTGACATCTAATATAACATATACTATACCATGAATATGTATAATATTTACATTTCCATATTCACATGGGATTTGAACACAGCTGTCTGCTGAAATCCCAGCATCAGTACAGTATTTCGCTGTATTACACTTTACAGAGATTGCAGTTGTTTACTTCACTAGCATCCCATTTACAGTAAAAAAAAAAAAAAAAACCTTTTTACGCTCTTCATCATCTCATCATGTAACATCCCACTGTAATAAAGGATTAATTAAAGCTTTTTTCTGTTCAACTGTTCTGCGCAGTAGGGATATTAATTTTGTGCATATTATTTCTTGCGTGCGGTGACAGAGAGAAAGAGAAGGAGAGACGGAGAGAAAGAGAAAGAAAGCGAGGGAGAGAGAAAGAGAGAGGGAGCGAGAGAGAGAGAGAGAGAAAGGAAGAGCTAGAAAGGGAGTGATGCAGGGAGAGAAAAGGGAGGGAGAGAGAAAGGGAGTGGGAGTGAAAAAGAAAGAAAATGAAAGGGAGTAAGAAAGAGAGAAAAAGAAAGGAAGGGAGTGAGAAAGAGAGAAAAAAGAGGGAGGCAAATTGTGAGGGAGAAAGTAAGAGAGGGAGAGAAAAGAGAGGGAAAATGGGAGGGAGAGAGAAAGAAAGGGAGGGTGTGAGAAAGAGACAAAAAGAGGGAGCCAAAAAATGAGGGAGAAAGACAGGGACAGAGAGAAAGTAAGAGATAGAGGAAGGGTAAAAAGTGGGGGAGAGAGAGAGGCATGGAGAGAAAGAAAGGGGGGTGTAAGAAAGAGAGAAAAAAAGAGGGAGGCAAAAAGTGAGGGAGAAAGAGAGAGAGAAAGGTAAGGCTAGAAAGGGAGTAGTAATGGAGAGAAAGGGAGTGGGCGTGAAAAAGAAAGGGAGTGAGAAAGAGAGAAAAAGAGGGAGGCAAAAAGTGAAGGAGAAAGAAAGAGAGGGATAAAGGGCGGGAGAGAGAAAGGGAGAAGGAGTAAGAAAGAAAGGGATGATGTGAGGAAGAGAGAAAAAGAGGGAGGCCAAAAATGCGGGAGAAAGACATGGGGAGAGAAAAAGTAAGAGAACGAGGAGGGGTAAGTGGGTGATGGAGAGAGAGAGAGACATGGGATGGAGACAGAAAGAAAGGGGGGAGTGAGAAAGAGCACTCTATCTACTACAACACTGTTTCTATAGTAACTGCAGTACACAGACGGTACAGTAGAGTTGATGGTGAATTTTGCTGAATTGAGATTTTATGGAAGGAGTCTCCAGCACCAGGGCTTAGTAAGAGTCAGAGGGAAGGCAGTGACTCGAACCTGATACATTTATTTCTTTTCGTTTTTCTCTTATTGACTTGAGAAAAATAAGAAGCTAATGAGGCAACAGTGCTTTATATCTGATCTGGAGTAACTGATAAAAGGATTTTTCTGGACGCTACACGACATTATATATAACTATTTTTTTTAAACAAAGAAAATGTAGTCTGGGCCAAAGAGAGGAAGTGGAAGAGGAAGAGGAAGATAGATAGGTAGTAGAAGAGGAACAGAACACATGCTGTTCTTCTGAAATCATTAAGTTTGGGCTGGTAGAGTGAAGTCCAGGAGATGTCACACTTCACCACTGATTATTAATCACGCTGATGAAGACTGTCTCAGAGCAGGAAGTCCACACGACTCTCTCAGGGAATCTCCAAAGTTCATCAGGACCTGATTTCCAGGAAATGATTTAAAGGTTTAAATACTGGTTCAGACACACAGACCTCTTCTTCTTCTTCTTCTTCTTCTTCTTCTTCTATAACTACTATGAATTCATATCCTTTTCCTTGTTTTCTTCTGCTTCTTTTTTTATCCTTTTCTTCTCTTCTTTGGCTCCTTCTTTTCCCTTTTCTTAATGTATTTTTTTTCTATTCATTTTTTATCTGATTACTGCTTCTTATTTTCTTTCTTTCTTTCTTTCTTTCTTTCTTTCTTTCTTTCTTTCTTTCTTTCTTTCTTTTTTCTTTCTAGTTAGATTTATTCTTTCTTCCTTTCTAGGTTAGATTTAATTTTATTTCTTTCTTTCTTTCTTTCTTTCTTTCTTTCTTTCTTTTTTCTTTCTAGTTAGATTTATTCTTTCTTCCTTTCTAGGTTAGATTTAATTTTCTTTCTTTCTTTTTTTCTTTCTTTCTTTCTTTCTTTCTTTCTTTCTTTCTTTCTTTCTTTCTTTCTTTCTTTCTTTTTTCTTTCTAGTTTAGATTTATTCTTTCTTTCTTTTTTCTTTCTAGTTTAGATTTATTCTTTCTTTCTTTCTTTCTTTCTTTTTTCTTTCTAGTATAGATTTATTCTTTCTTTCTTTTTTCTTTCTAGTTTAGATTTATTCTTTCTTTCTTTCTTTCTTTCTTTCTTTTTTCTTTCTAGGTTAGATTTAATTTTCTTTCTTTCTTTCTTTCTTTCTTTCTTTCTTTTTTCTTTCTAGTTAGATTTATTCTTTCTTCCTTTCTAGGTTAGATTTAATTTTCTTTCTTTCTTTCTTTCTTTCTTTTTCTTTTTTCTTTCTAGTTTAGATTTATTCTTTCTTTTTTCTTTCTAGTTTAGATTTATTCTTTCTTTCTTTCTTTCTTTCTTTCTTTCTTTCTTTTTTCTTTCTAGTTTAGATTTTTTCTTTCTTTCTTTCTTTCTTTCTTTCTTTCTTTCTTTCTTTCTTTCTTTCTTCTTTTCTAGGTTAGATTTAATTTTCTTTCTTTCTTTCTTTCTTTCTTTCTTTCTTTCTTTCTTTCTTTCTTTCTTTCTTTCTTTCTTTCTTGATGTCTTTTTTCTATTTATTTTTTATCTGATTACTGCTTCTTCTTCTTCTTCTTCTTCTTCTTCTATTAATTCATATAGTTTTTCTGCTGCTCCTCTTTGGCTCCTTCCTTTCCCTTTTCTTGATGTTTCTTCTTCTTCTTCTTCATTTTCATCTATAACTACTATTAATTCATATCATTTTCTTTGTTTTGTTTTGTTTTCATTTTCCTTTGCATTTTTTTTATCTTCCTCTTCTTCTCTTCTTTAGCTCTTTCTTTTACCTGTTCTTGGTGTTTTTTTCTATTTCTTTCTTTCTTTCTTTCTTTCTTTCTTTCTTTCTTTCTTCTTTCTTTCTTTCTTTCTTTCTTTCTTTCTTTCTTTCTTTCTTCATCTTTTATGTTTTTCTTATATCTTTTTCTTGCACACTATACAGCCAAAAATATGTGGACACCTAACCATCCCACCCATGCTACAAAGCTGAAAGCACACACACTTGGATTGTTTGAAATGTTTTTTCCCCATGCTGTTTTATTCTCATGCTGTTTTATTCCTTAAACACTTTAACCTTAAACACTTTCCTAAGACAAACCTGCTTCTTATCAGTAATCAACATCTTTATAGACTAGCGACACTCATTTAACACTCTGAAGCTTCATAAGACAGCTTGGCTGCACCATTAGCTGAGTTTTAAGGAACTGCTCACAATTATACATGGTCATAAAACCTGGAGCTTCACTTTCTTGTGTTTTGAACAACATGGAAACAAATTACTGTCTTATTAATTAGTAAAAAAAACATTTTCAGGGCTACTGAAAATGAATGTCCTCCATGCATCGTGTGTGTGTGTGTGTGATGCAATGAGAGACAGTTTTGACTGCCATCTCATAGTCATTAGAGCAAACAGGATGTGCAGAACAAAGTTTCTGTTCTGTTGCATGCCGAGCGGCACCAGCAGTCTGGCACCACACACACACACACACTGGCCCTGCAGACTGAGCAGCTCTGTGTGAGGAGGAGGAGGAGGAGAAGTAGAGATGTAGAAATAATGAGAAAGAGAGAGAGAGAGAGAGAGAGAGAGAGAGAGAAGAAGGATCTGATTATGACTAATGCAAATGTGTAGATCTTTATGTACGGTTCAAATGACATGATTTGCTGATTTCACTAGAGTAAGCGCAGTGTGTGTGTGTGTGTCTTTGTAGAGAGCTGTGTATCAAGATGAAGATGAAGTCTCGGTTTTGGAAGTCTACACGACTTCTGTTTCAATCTGAAGGGAAATTTATCAATGAACCTTCACAAAGTTCACTTAGAGATCATTTCAGTAAAACCCTTTAAATAGAAATCCAGTCTGAGAATAACTACAGTACTGTAGATATAATACTGTAAATATAATACTGTAAATATAATACTGTAAATATAATACTGTAAATATAATACTGTAAAACTACAGTACTGTAGATATAATACTGTAAATATAATACTATAAATATAATACTGTAAATATAATACTGTAAAACTACAGTACTGTAGATATAATACTGTAAATATAATACTATAAATATAATACTGTAAATATAATACTGTAAAACTACAGTACTGTAAATATAATACTGTAAATATAATACTGTAAAACTACAGTACTATAAATATAATACTGTAAATATAATACTGTAAATATAATACTGTAAATATAATACTGTAAATATAATACTGTAAAACTACAGTACTGTAAATATAATACTGTAAATATAATACTGTAAAACTACAGTACTGTAAATATAATACTGTAAATATAATACTGTAAAACTACAGTACTATAAATATAATACTGTAAATATAATACTGTAAAACTACAGTACTGTAAATATAATACTGTAAATATAATACTGTAAAACTACAGTACTGTAAATATAATACTGTAAATATAATACTGTAAAACTACAGTACTGTAAATATAATACTGTAAATATAATACTGTAAAACTACAGTACTGTAAATATAATACTGTAAAACTACAGTACTGTAAATATAATACTGTAAATATAATACTGTAAAACTACAGTACTATAAATATAATACTGTAAAACTACAGTACTGTAAATATAATACTGTAAATATAATACTGTAAAACTACAGTACTATAAATATAATACTGTAAATATAATACTGTAAAACTACAGTACTGTAAATATAATACTGTAAATATAATACTGTAAAACTACAGTACTGTAAATATAATACTGTAAATATAATACTGTAAAACTACAGTACTGTAAATATAATACTGTAAATATAATACTGTAAAACTACAGTACTGTAAATATAATACTGTAAATATAATACTGTAAAACTACAGTACTGTAAATATAATACTGTAAAACTACAGTACTGTAAATATAATACTGTAAATATAATACTGTAAAACTACAGTACTATAAATATAATACTGTAAATATAATACTGTAAATACTGTAAATATAATACTGTAAAACTACAGTACTGTAAATATAATACTGTAAATATAATACTGTAAAACTACAGTACTATAAATATAATACTGTAAATATAATACTGTAAATATAATACTATAAATATAATACTGTAAATATAATACTGTAAAACTACAGTACTATAAATATAATACTGTAAATATAATACTGTAAAACTACAGTACTGTAAATATAATACTGTAAATATAATACTGTAAAACTACAGTACTGTAAATATAATACTGTAAATATAATACTGTAAAACTACAGTACTGTAAATATAATACTGTAAATATAATACTGTAAAACTACAGTACTGTAAATATAATACTGTAAAACTACAGTACTGTAAATATAATACTGTAAATATAATACTGTAAAACTACAGTACTATAAATATAATACTGTAAATATAATACTGTAAATACTGTAAATATAATACTGTAAAACTACAGTACTGTAAATATAATACTGTAAATATAATACTGTAAAACTACAGTACTATAAATATAATACTGTAAATATAATACTGTAAATATAATACTATAAATATAATACTGTAAATATAATACTGTAAAACTACAGTACTGTAAATATAATACTGTAAATATAATACTGTAAAACTACAGTACTGTAAATATAATACTGTAAATATAATACTGTAAATACTGTAAATATAATACTGTAAAACTACAGTACTGTAAATATAATACTGTAAATATAATACTGTAAAACTACAGTACTGTAAATATAATACTGTAAAACTACAGTACTGTAAATATAATACTGTAAATATAATACTGTAAAACTACAGTACTGTAAATATAATACTGTAAATATAATACTGTAAATACTGTAAATATAATACTGTAAAACTACAGTACTGTAAATATAATACTGTAAATATAATACTGTAAATATAATACTGTAAAACTACAGTACTGTAGATATAATACTGTAAATATAATACTATAAATATAATACTGTAAATATAATACTGTAAATATAATACTGTAAAACTACAGTACTGTAAATATAATACTGTAAATATAATACTATAAATATAATACTGTAAAACTACAGTACTGTAAATATAATACTGTAAATATAATACTGTAAATATAATACTGTAAATATAATACTGTAAAACTACAGTACTGTAAATATAATACTGTAAATATAATACTGTAAATATAATACTGTAAATATAATACTGTAAAACTACAGTACTGTAAATATAATCAGAATAAAAAACATTTTCTTTCTACCTTACATTTAATTTTCTTCGTTTTTCCTTCCTTCCTTCCTTCCTTTCTTTCTTTCTTCCCTTCTTCCTTCCTTTCTTTATTTATTACTTTCTTTCTTTCTTTCTTTCTTTCTTTCTTTCTTTCTTTCTTTCTAGTTTAGATTTCATTTTCTTTTTCTTCCTTGCTTTTTTCCTTCCTTCCTTCCTTCCTTCCTTCCTTCCTTCCTTCCTTCCTTCCTTCCTATAGTTTAGATTTAATTTTCATTGTTTGTTCTCTCTTTCTTTCTTTCTTTTCTTTCCTTTCTAGTTTACATTTAATTTTCGTCGTTTGTTCTTTCTTTCCTTCTTTCTTTCGTTCTTGTTTAGATTTAATTTTGTTCTTCCTTCCTTCCTTCCTTCCTTCCTTCCTTCCTTCCTTCCTTTCTAGTTCAGATTTCATTTTCTTTGTTCTTTCTTTCTTTCTTTCTTTCTTTCTAGTTTAAATTTAATTTTCTTCATTTGTTCTTCCTTCCTTCTTCTACCTTCCCTTCCTCTTCTTCTTCTTTTTCTTTAACCTTGTCTTCTTTTCTTCATCTTCTTCTCATACATGCTCTGTTCCTCACGTCTCATGACACTTGACAGTCTTTTAGAAATTATTGCCCACATTCTGACACCAGAGGGGGTGAGACATTCTGGCCCTGAGTCTGAAATCCAATCTGTGAGGTTAAAAAAGGCCCAAAATAACCAGGAGGTATGTGTGTAATTGGACTCACTGTATCTCACTGCCAGGTCTCTGTGACACTAGTCTGAATTGAACTGCTGATAAAGGATAATGAATCTCTGAAACATTCAAAAATGTCAATCCAGAATCTCCCACAGGCGTTCAACTGGGGTGAGATCTGGTGACTGCGAAGGCCAGAGCGTGAGATTTGCATCATTTTAGTTCAGATCAAACTTTTCAGTTAGTCTATGTGGATGGAGGCGGAGCCATCCTGGAAGAGACCACTCCCATTAGGAGAGAAATACTTTTAGGATAAAGCTGAACAGGAAGAAGAACTTTGTGCTGATTTGTAGAGACTCCTGGAACAGTTAGAAATCCCTCTCAGTGCAAACCACAGTCATTAAAGCAAAAATGGGACAAACCAAATATTAAGAAAGTTGAAAATTCATGTAAATATTCCAAAGCATCAGTAGTTGTCAATAATGTAATTTTTGATTAAAAGTGTTGTATTAGAAATGAATGCCAAAGAGAGGCATTTCCACTAATGCTCTCAGAATTTTGGACCCCAATCGTGTGTGTGTGTGTGTGTGTGTGTGTGTGTGTGTGTGCTGTCTATTACTTCATACGATTTCACAGCACAACTCACACAATCAATTTTCATTTTAATTACATGAAACATAATTAACTGTACTGTATTCAGTGAGATATGAATATGCAATATGTTTTTTGTAATAATTTGCAATAACTGCGTGACATACATAAGTAAACAAACAATTCTAAGCAATTGCATTACTATTTTTTCTCCTATTTAATATGCTTCTCTCTTAATCAACGTTACTACTGAAGGGAAGTGGTAGCTGAGGGGATAAGGCATTGGATGAGATGGTTGTGAGTTCGAATCCCAGGACCACCAAGCTGCACTGCTAGGCCCTTGTGCAAAACCCTTAATCCTCAATTATGTAGAAATGAGATAAATGTAAGTAACTCTGGATAACGATGTCTGCCAAATGCTGTAAATGTACCATGAGTCTGAATGTTCACTTTAAAAAGTAAAATATGTGCCTAAAGGTCAACATTTTCCACATAAACTCTGGACACGGAGTTAAACTTTCATTCTTGTGGATGTTTGAAATATAAATGATTCATTTATTTCACCCCAAGGAATCTAGGAGAATGTCTGGATTCAATCCAGTTCTTCAGCACACTCCTAACAATTTCTTCTTCTTCTTCCTCTACATAAACAAAAACTTCTCAACTTTGTTTAATTAGTCCCTTCAGCTTAACCTTTTCCAGTAACTGACTTCGTTACAGATGCCAGTGTCCTTTGATTGTTCTCTAATTGCTCTAATTGTCAGGCGCAGCCCACACAAGCTAAGAGAAATTAATCACCCACTTACAATGAGCCATTTTTGGCTGAAAACATTCTTAATATTCATTACATCAATATTTAATAGATCAAATATATTTGAAGAATCTCTAATTGTTATTTACAGGAATTCTGTTATTATTTATTTGTATATATTTCTGTGGTTCGATTCCCACCTCAGCCCTGTGTGTGTGAGAGTTTCTATGTTCTCTTCTTGCTTTCAGGGGCTTCTTCTGGATCCTCCGGGTTTCCTCCTTCAGTACAGAGACTTGTGCTGTAGGCTGATTGGCATCTCTGGATTGTGTGATCATCCAGGTTTCAGGATTCCATCCAGGTTTCTCCTGCCTTATGCTCATGCCCTAATATAAACTCCAGGTTCCCTGTTGTCACATCTCCACCACTCACTTCCCCTGCCGGCTGCCAGAAGGAACCCTCAACGGAGTTTTGATCACCTCCGGATTTAAGCCATGCTCACGCTAACTTCAGTGCGAAATGTTCTGTGACGAATTCACGGAATTCACAAATTTGCAGAAGCAGATGGTCTTGAATTTCCTCCGGGATCAATAAAGTATCTATTTATCTATCCATCTATCTATCTAGAATCCATATGCGGTTTAATCACAAACAGAGCAAGCAGTCCAAAACTTACCATGAAAAAAAAAACAAACAGGCAGAATATCCAAAAACCAGAAATAGCAATAAGCAAATGTAAAGGAACAAAACAGAACGGCGGGAATCGAGAAACAGGCAAAGTCATACAGAGTGAGAACATAAACAAGACAGTAATAGAACAGTGGCTTGGGATGTAAAAGGGCTAACAATACTTCACAGTTTAGCGTGAGCATGGCCTTAAATGTCTAAAAACCAGGGAGTCACTCTTGACCCATAAATCACCCTTGACCCAGAAGAGGGTTCCCTCTGGTGGCCTGGAGGGGAAGTGACTGGTAGAGTAGTGGCATCTGTTACCCTTTGTAGGATAAGCAGTATAGATATAATAGATGGACTTTCTTCACTTTGCAAATAACAATAACAATAATAATAATAATAATAATAATAATAATAATAATTATCATTATTATTAATTATTACCACTACTATTACATTAATAGTTATATAGTATGTACATTACTACACTACCATTATGTACTATATATCTTTTTTAAACTTTACAGGTAGTTACTAGTTTGACTTAAGATCCATGCTGTTTCCTGAAGGATCCTGATTGCTGTCTGATCAATTAGATCATAATCCAGGTTTGGGATATTCGAAAAAACTTCCTAGGCACCCTAAATAATCTGCTTTAGAAGCCTTCCAGTGGTGCTAATACGAATACTTTAATATATTTTATTTCCTCTGGGTTGTAGTATTAATAAACTAGCTGAATGTGTGACCGCAGGTTGATATGAGGACAGAGAGCAGGCTTGGGGACATGTCTGGGCTGGCTGAAGAGTCATGGGTAATAAAATAAGGCCAGGGCAGACTCTGACTCTGTGGCCTTCTTCATAGCGTCTGGTTTGAGAAGACGAGAGCCTACACAAATCAGCCCGGGCTCTCAGGCTTTCATTTTTGTTTCTATACCTCGGCTGATGGCATGTTTGGCATTTAGTAGACGTCTTCTCCTCCACAAAACGCACGCTTGCCCTTTTATTCCAGAATTGTCTCGGTGAGCAACAAGAAATGCAACGCTAATGCGATTAGCATTTCACTCCCTGGGCTGATCAGTATGCTAATGGGTTTGGACAGTTCAGGGAACACTTGGACGACTGCTCTCCATCCTTACCTACTGTTTTAGAGCGAAGTGTTGCAACTACCGGAACTTAAAGGTGCAGTATGATATGTCTAAAAGTGCTTCTGAACTTGTTACAGAGATGTACATTAAAAAAAAACATGATTCACAAGATGATAGTAGCTCTTGCTAAAGTAGTAGCTAAACTGTCTAGCTAGATCCCTAACATTAAGCTAACTATTATTTTGTTTTTTTATTACAGTAGCTAAATGTTCTAGCTAGCTCTCTGACATTAGGCTAACTATTATATTGTTTAAACTCAGTAACTGAACATTTTGGCTAGCTCCCTAACATTAGCTAACTATTATATTTTGTAATGCAGTACCTAAATGTTCTAGCTAGCTCCCTAACCTTAAGCTAACTATTATATTGTTTGAAACAGTAACTAAACATTCTAGCTAGCTCTCTAACATTAGGCTAACTATTACATTGTGTAAAGCAGTAGCTAAGAGTTCTAACTAGCTCCCATCATTAGGCTATTATATTATGTAAAACAGTAGCTAAACATTCTACCTAGCTCCTAGATTAGGCTAGCTATTCAATTGTGTAAAACAGTACATAAAGTTTCTAGCAAGCTTGCTAACAATAAGCTAAATATTATATTATGTAAAACAGTAAGCAGTAAAATTTGCTAGCAAGCTCTCTTACCCCTTGATTTGTGTGCCAGAAAGTGGCAGAACCGCAGGCTAGAAAGTGGCAATGGCTAAATTTGGCACAAATAGTGCACTTTTTTCACCCAGCGGCTAAAAAATTTGAAGTATCCTGTTCACTCAGGAAAGAAATGAATAATAAATCATTTTCAGAGTTAATTCTGTATACTAATCATTGCCTTCACTTCCCTCCCATCTGATTTATTTTTATTCTGTCATTTACTGAAAAAGGGAAAACGAGTACTTTAAGCCTTCATTCTTCTCTCTCTCTCTCTCTCCCTCTCTCTCTCTTTTCCTCTTTTTTCACTCTGTCTTAATCTCCTGATCTACTGAAGCGGTGCAAGCTGAGGGCTGAGATTTGTTCCAGACCAGTGCTAGATGATATTGAAAGTGTCATTTAATCCTAGTGTGCAGTTTATTTGTTTATCGACTGCCTGAAGTTCTTCACTTGACTTTTACCAGCAGCACATGGACATTTCTTCTCGCTGTTCAGACTCGTCTCCTCTAAATGTGTGAATGCGGGAGTAAAGTTCAAGATGCTGTAAGTGCCTACTGGACATGGACTCCATCATCATAGAACAAGGCAGTAAAGCTTTGCAAGAATACACAGCAGGTGAAGGCAGTTATACTGAATATAATGCAGCTATACTCAATACCGTCTCGACCAGAGCCACGAATTCATGCAACAGTTCTATGTACTACAAATTAACATCGAGTGACATTTAAGACATAATTTGTCCAAATGTACAGTTTATTTTAGCCTTTTATTTTTTCGACCAGTGAAATAATTCCACACTCACTTCATAGCCTGTCTACAACCTAGCTAACAATATTTAATTGTTAGTTAGTTAACATTAAGCTAACTATTATATTGTGTAAAACAGTAGCTAAATATTCTAGCTAGCTCCATAACATTAAGCTAACTACTATATAGTATAATACAGTAGCTAAACATTCTAGCTAGCTCCCTAACATTAAGCTAACTACTATATAGTGTAATACAGTAGCTAAACATTCTAGCTAGCTCCCGAACATTTCGCTAACTATTAGACTGTTTATAGCAGAAGCTAAACATCCTAGCTAGCTTCCTAACGTTACGCTAACTATTATATTGTGTAAAACAGTAGCTAAACATTCTAGCTAGCTCCCGAACATTTGGCTAACTATTATATTGTGCAAAACAGTTGCTAAATGTTCTAGCTAGCTCCCTAACATTCGGCTAACTAGCTGGAATTGATTTATTCATTCCCATAAAATGTCATCTACCTTGTCTTCTTCATCATCTTCTACTTTGAGTTCTTCTCCTCCTTCTTTTACTTTGGCTTTTTCATCTTCTTCTACCTTGTCTTCTTCTTCTGATTACAGCAAAACGTAAAACTCACCAATTTAATATCTAGTGATGCTTCTTAAAGCCAGCCATCTTCTCTTTGTCATTCTGCTGCAAATGAACTCTCAGAGAAAAGCATAAACTGCACTCTTGTACATCCATGAGCTCACAGAGACTCACAAACAGTTTGCGTAACTCTGACTGACGGGAGTATGAGTAATGCCATCCTTCCTTCCATGGCCAGTGGCTGTGACAGAATTCAAACTCACGATCAATTAAACTCAGTTTTTTAATTTCATAAATGCAAGTTATTTTCAATGCAGCTGTCACTTTTTCCTCACAATATTTCACTATTGCCAATGCATGTTACACAACAGCTACTTATAAAGCTTCCAATTCCAGTAATCAAACCACTGTCACGACCTGAGGTTGGTAAAGCTGGTGACAAGAATAAAATTAGAGAACAGCTACACTCCTCTTCTCCTGTCCCAGCTCGCAATGACCGCAGGAGAGATTTTTACAAGCTGAAAAGTTTACTATTTCACAAATCAATCATTACTAGAAGCACATAACTTCAGAAGGGGGATCCAGGCCAAAATATCAAACCAAAGTTAAACTATCTAGTGGTTTAAAAAAGTTTAAGCTAAATTACCTAACAAATCCTTAAAGAAATATGAGTCTTCCCTAGCTGGCCAAAACCGGGAGAACCAAAAAATGAAAGGCAATGAGTGCAATGAGTGAACAAGCAATAAAATCTGAACAGGAGAGCGTGCTTGGGGTTGGCTTGATTAGGAGCAGCTTCAACAGTGGAAGTATTAAGTCTCAGTAGGATATTAACTCATTTAATTGTGGAATAAATCTATGTAATATTTTCCTCATATGCGAAGCCTTATCTTTCTGAACTGATCTGATTAACCCTGTATCTGGTCTCTGGTCTGATAAAAGTAGATAAACCACATCATAGGAACTGTTATAGAAACTGTGATGATTTATATTTACTACAAACTTTACTTTTTTTTTTTTTTCAAGTCTTCCAAGTGCTCCATTCGCTACGCTGAAATCGTTTCAGACATCATTTCACCAGTTGATGATCCGTGATGTTGAATTTCCTGGCTTCCCACAATGCACTGCAGCAGGATAGTATCCACATATAACATAATGGGTACAGAGCACAAGTAATACACTACATATTACACTTTAGGGAATAGTACACCAAACACAGAGGATACTATGCGGCTATGGATTACACAAAACCCATGAAGCAGCTAAGGTTAAGATAACACAAATGAAACCTGGTAATGAACAGTAACATATCCTTTAGCTCATTTTGGAGAATGCTGTTTATACTAACGCGTATTGTGCTTATTGATAACAACAACAAAAAAAGCTGTAAATATTTTCTTTAATCACAGGTCTATTTTTCAAATCAACTTAATTCAAATTTGTGTAGCACTTTTAACAGTGGACAATGTCATCACAAACGAGCTGTAAAGGGATATACACTGATCAGGCATAACATTATGAGCAGTGACAGGTGAAGTGAATAACACTGATTATCTCCTCATCATGGCACCTGTTAGTGGGTGGGATATATTAGGCAGCAAGTGTTTGACAAAGGGCCAAATTGTGATGGCTAGACGACTGGATCAGAGCATCTCCAAAACTGCAGCTCTTGTGGGGTGTTCCCGGTCTGTAGTGGTCAGTATCTATCAAAAGTGGTCCAAAGAAGGAACAGTGGTGAACTGTTAACAGGGTCACTGGCGGTCAAGGCTCATTGACGCACGTGGTTATCTCGATATAATCAAGCATCTGTGGGATGTGCTGGACAAACAATTACGATCCATGGAGGCCCCACCTCGCAACTTACAGGATTTAAAGGATCTGCTGTTAATATCTTGGTGCCAGATACCCCCGCACACCTTCAGAAATCTAATGGAGTCCATGCCTGAACGGGTCAGGGCTGTTTTGGCAGCAAAAGAAGGACCAACGCAAGGTGGTCATAATGTAGTGCCTGATCAGTGTAAATTCAATTTGAAATGTGATTTTATGTTTATCCCAAATAAGCAGACCAAGAAACCAGACTCAGAAGGGAAGCCATCCTCATCTGGGTGACCCTAGATAGTGTGATTGTTAATCATTTCCTCTCTATACCTATAAATAGTCAAGTAAAGTTGTGTAACCAGGAGCTTTTCAGCAACGTCTCAGTAGGGGCGCCAGTGTAATTTCTGAATTCATTCTAGTTTTGACATAAATTCGGTAAAAAAAAAAAATCACTAATCACCTGCTGTAGACCTGGGTTAGATGTTCTTCCTGTGCTTTGGGAGGTTCCTCTGGTTACACCAGTTTCCTCCCCAAGTCAATTCAAGTCAAGTCAAGAGGCGTTTATTGTCATTTCAACTATATATAGCTAACACAGCTAACATTTCTCCAGGACCATGGTGCTACATAAAACAACACAGAGCTAAGGATTTAAAGTAAGTTGTCCTTGCCACATAAAGTGCATCATGTACAACCTAGTGCAAACAGCGCAAGAGAAAAGACAAAACAAAACACTACAGGACGGATACACAAAATAGGGCAGACCAGTGTGCATTCCGTATATTATACAGTGCAAAAATAAGAGCATTGTAAACAAACACTTATATCAAAACAGCAATTGAGTCAATGTGCAAGAAAAGAGTGTGTGAGTGTGTGTTTGAGTTCCCAGTCCAAAGACATGCATTGGCATCTATAAATATGTTGCGTAGTATGTGATTGTGCCCTGTGATCGATTGGCATCACATCCATGGTGCCCCCCTTTCCTTGTGCCCTGAGTATCCTGGGATAGGACCCAAATTTCTCCTGACCCCTGGATGAATGAATAGAAATGAGAACAGGAAGTACTGCCCATACAGGGAAAGTGACAGGGGAACCGGGTCAGGATATTGAGTATGGATAGTGACAGTGACATCAACCTTTCTGTGAACTCGATATAAAGCACTCAGATTATTTCCATTGTCTTAGAGAAAGGTGCTGTACTGAAGCAATATCTGTATAGGTTTTTAATAATATATTGTAGCCGAAAACGACTTCTCGGAGATGGAGAGAGCAGTTAGGAAGAATTATTATTCCATATTGAAATGCAAGACTCATGAGATTCCTGAGCGAAGCCTGCAGTCGTGAGGCGTGACGCTGCATGGTGCTTTATGGAGTGTCGAAGAGCTTGACAGTGACTCTGATATACTACACCGTAAATTTCCACACAGGCCACAATCTATTAGGTCATTAATAATCGCGATTCTGCTCTACTGGATTATTAGATCTTATTATGTGTCCAATGTGGAGTGTTTTTAAAGAACAGGACTGTGGAATCGTGTGCACTTCATGTATACTTATGAAAGCCAGAAAAACAAATATCTAGTTATGTAGTAAAACAAGTTTTTATTAAAAAAAAACAAAACAACAACAACAACAAATTGAATCATTTTTTGACCCTTTTTTATCAGTACACTCCATTCCAGTCAGCTGGCAGAATGGAAATGGACTTACCAGACATTTTTAATCAGTATAAACAAATTCATTATTTTATGACTGCGAGTCTGCTATTAAAATTAGTCATGGACTCTGTTGGCTTTCATTGAAATTTGTGCCTGTATTTGTGGTGTCCATTTTCAGCATTGAATTTCTTTGTCATGCCACACTCTACAGTGTTGGTTACTGGCTAAAATGAAAGTAGACACTTAGGGCTTCAAGGGCTAATTTGTCGTTTTTCATAAGTATTTCTGTGTTTAATCATATTCATTTATTCATAGAAAAGTTCCAAAAAAACCCCCAAAAATGGTTCATTTTCTTTCACACAAATGTTTTATCTTTAAAGTAAATGGTGATATCAAACCCATTTCTGCTCTCTGAGATGCCCCGAGTGCTTGTTAATAATCAGCTAAAATTTGATCTTCAACCACTCAAATTCTGTGTAAGGTTATCCAACAGAGGGAAAAACACACATCTCACACAGAAAGCCAACAGAGTCCTGACTCATTTTTATATCAGACTTGCGGGCAGAAAATAATTCATTTGTTTATACCGATTGAAAATGTCTCATAAGTCGATTTCCATTGTGCCGGCGGAATTCCCAGCCATATGTTAGATGGCTGGGAATCTACGAGAACAAAACTGGCTAAGCTTTTATTTAGTAGCTCAAATGGCTTAGTGCCTCCTTCCCTGTGGTGCTACAGTGATCCCGGCTAATCTCAGATGTCCTCTAGGCCACATATCACAGTTTTGAGCACTTACGAGTGTGTTCAGCTGTCGTGTTTACCACGGCATATAGCCTTTCAGTAATATTTTACACCAGCCTACAAAATATACCGACTAAGAAGATAAACCCGTGATTGAAAAAAAAAACCCACAGTCCGTGTCTCCAGGTTTTTCACACACACACAGCAATGTACAGTCTATAGGGTGTTACAGTATAATGTGACATCTTAGCCTCTTGTTGACTCCTCATTAACACTGTTCAGAACATGACTTCATCCATCTGAAACACAACTCTGTCAGTTCGACCCTTGGCTGCACCCGTGGACATATTTTGGGGTTTAGTAACATCGTAATCTTCACTTCACGGATGGCGTCTCAGTCTGTCTCGACTGTCTTCCCCCCCCCCCACAGGGGTTTTGTGATCATTCGATCTCATAATGACGCTCCAGGAGACAGACAAGCTGTGGAGAGAAGTCATACAACAATAGCGTAATTATTACAGAGAAACCGCCTGTTACTGTGATTGTGTCATTATGAAAGGGGAGATCAGCGGTTGTGGCTTTCTTTTTCAGGTACAAGACACAAGTATAATGTAATACCTGACCATAAAATTCTTACTTCTAGCGAAGCCTAGCGAAGAAAATACAGCATCCAATCTACTTGCCCGTACTTTGGCCTGTAAAACGTCTCACTTTGCATAAAATGATGTCTGTGTTGTAAACAGGATTGCCTCATTGGCACACGATCACAACAACATCAGCGGGAAGCACTTGAGGAGAAAATGTTTTCAAGAACTGCTTGTTTCGATTCCATGAACTGTGCTAAGTCTACTACTGTGATGTTTTTTGCACTTCTTCACACAGTTTAGAACACATCCATAGAAATTACCCTAGTTTCTAAGGGGCAGTGGTGGCTTAAGTGGTTCAGGATCTCAGTTCTTGATCAGAAGATCAGGGTTCTAACCCTAGAACTGCCAAGCTGCCACTGTTGGGCCCTTGAGCAAGGCCCTTAACCCTCTGTGCTTCAGGGATGTTGTCTCATGGCTGACCCTGCACTCTGACCCCAACCTCCAAAGCTGGGATATGCAAAGAAAGAATTTCCTGGTACTGTAACGTATATGTGAAAACAAATAAAAGCTTCTTCTTCTGTGTAGCATTTGCTCTGGTTGCCTTTTGCAGATCTCACACTATTTTACAGCTAATGTTTCTGTTTTATTTTCTTATTTTTATTTCTTATTTTTGTTTTGCTTTTTAAGATTATTATTATTATTATTATTATTATTATTATTATTATTATTATTATTATTAATAATAATTTTTCTTTTCTAAATGCTACTCCTCCTAGGGCTTTTGAGCTACATGCACCAAACTCAGCCTAGTTTTTGTTTGTTTGTTTGTTTGTTTATATATAGCTTTCATAGCTTAATGTTTATTTACACCAAGAAAAATTCCTTGTACATGTAAAACCAATAAAAGTGATTCTGATTCTAATTTAGATATAGTGTAAGAAAGAATTTCACTGCGCTGTAATGTATATGTGGCACTAATAAAGGCTTATTTATTTTATATTATTATTTATTCTGTTTCCTGTATTCTTAAAAACATTGAACACTCAAGGTTTCTTTGGTTGGTCATGTCCATTTGGAGGAGATGGAGACGGGGTTCCATTTTTGTTCCATTTTCCTGCCATGTCACCTGTTCCCCATTTACCCTAAAGTTTTGTCCTATATATACCAGCCCTTTTGTATCTGTCTTTGTCAGTCATTGATTTTTTTGTTCGTTGTTCAGGCAGACGTCATTATGCTTCGAGGTTTTCATGTTATTATTACTTTTTGTTGCACAAGTTTTATTTTATTATTAATTTAAATTATGGGTCTGATAAACTGCGCAGGTGATCCCAACTACCGCAGCGATCCGGGTTTGATCCCTGCTTCAGGCGGTGTCTCCCGAATGCTACGCTTTCTCTATCCCTGACTGTTTTTCTGTCTATTTTAGAAAGCTAAGAACTCATAACTAGCCAAACCTTAAAATATCTTGAAGACGGTTCACTTTTTTATTATAACAGCAGCTCCAGCAGAGGGTGTGTCTCAAAAAGCTTTCTAGATCTCTAGGTGGTGAATCTGTATTTCATGTGCTGCTAACAACCCTGTCTCACTACACACTGGGACACTGAGGATTCAATTTCCAGTCACATCCTACGTTTTTTTTTTTTTTATCAGTCTATGTAAAAATCCAAACATATAAAATATTTGAGGTGTTTTAGGTACTTTAGTCAGGATCGTATGCTAGATAGTGAATTTTTGAAATCATTAAACATTTAAAAGTGAGCCTCCTGGTGGTCCAGCGGTAGGATCCCACGCTCTTATTCCCACATTCTGGGGCAGGAAGCTAACCCAGCCATTGTAGAGTTATATCTCAGTGCCGGTCAGGAAGGGCATCCCACGAAAAAACCTGTGCCAATTCAAGACATGCGGACTAAACGATCCACTGTGGCGACCCTGAACAGAGAGCAGCCAAAAGAACAACAACAAACATTTTAAAGTCATTAAACTCAAACAAACTGTATATAGCATGTCAAATAAAGTAATGTAAGTCATCATTTGAGAGCTACAAGAACCATAACAAGCTATTAAATATGAAGTTGGATGGGAGTTTGGTTCATCCGTCATTTTTTTTAAGAGATTTTAAGAGGTTTCAGAAAATATGACTTCAATTCCAGTAATTAAACAAAGTCAGAATCAATGCTTCTTAGGTGTTTTTATGTTCCAGTGCACTGGAAGGATTTTGTGACCGAGAAAGACAGCCCCTTAAACTGGCGATTAACTGATCGGTGCCCTAACTAATGAACTAGAGATCTAACCGAGACGCAGCCAGTAGTTCCGTCTGCGCATCAATGCAGCGAGGACAATGTTCTAATGCGTTATCGTTTCTATAGCAACAGCCCAATCACAGGAACTTGCATAGCAGATGCACCGCATAATCGAATATGGATAATAAATGAATTGAAAATGTGTCATTTTTTTTTTCCTCACAAAGAAAAACACATCATCATTTGTGAAGTTTTTGGAGTGGAGACATTTACTGAACAGTTGCAGAAGGAGGCTTCAGTGTCAATCATTCTGTCATGAGAGAGAAGCTGATGATGAAATACCTGTATTTTTCACGGGCTTTCTTTGACATACTATTTTCTTTTTTATTCATTTGCATAGTAAGAAGACTATCTGTAATTTCCAGCAACAGCATGCTTTCCATGTGTTTTATTTCCTTTCTTGAAGAACCCTCAGTTCTAACAGTGTAAGTTTGGATGATTATAGTAATTGGATAAAATCGTACTGATGATAATGAATGATGTAAATTGCTCCTGATTTTTAATACGATATTTAAATGAGTCACTTTAGAAATATGGTTCAGTGTTCAGTTTTGACTTTAGATCCGAAACTTCAGATTCTGAAGAATCTGCTTGTGCTGTAAATTTACAATAAAATACATTCAGCTGTGTAGTGACCTACTGGATTTTCACAAGACTATAAGCAACATTTACACTATAGTGCTGTAATTGCCAAATACTTACATTTTTACAATTTTACTGTATTAAACTGTACTGTCTGATTTTCAGATACCGTACTAACAAATTTAATTACTGGTCAATAAATATACAGATATATATTTTTGTTAGTGGAAATAGGAAATGGAGAGCAACATACTCTTGTTTTTTTAATAAGAGAAGTGAAGAAAATGAATTTGCAAGATCTAAAAACCTGAAATGACCGTGAAAGAGAAATAAAATCAGTCCCAAAATGCAAAGCCTCTACAGTGTGATAGTGTATTACAGATGAAGCAGGCTGGGAAAAAAAAGAAAAGAAATTTATTTACATCTATTACTGTTTTATGGAAATACAGTAAAATACTGGTAGAAACCGCCTGGAAATGTACATGAAAGGGTTAAACAGAACAGTTAATCTTTTATAATAAATGGAATATGGTTAACAAATACTTGAAACATTCTTTAAAGGCATTGTTGATAAAAAAACTTCCAGTCTTAGAAGAAAAATGATTTATAATCATTCCCTCCGGTGTCACCCAGATGAGAGCAGGTTTCTGTCTGCTTCCTCCTGTCTTCTCAGGGACTTTTTTCTCATGGGTTTAAGGCTCTAGATTGCTAATGGGAAGACTGGGGTTCAATACCCAAGACTGCTGCCACCACTGAGCAAGGCCTTTAACCCGCTCTGCTCCAGGAGAGCATGCTGTATCATGGCTGACCCTGTGCTCTGACCCCAACCTCCAAAGCCGAGATATGCAAAGAAAGAATTTCACTGTGCAGTAATGTATATGCGACAATAATAACAGCTTCTCTTCTTCCTTCTTGTTACCATCACCTCTGGCTTGCTCATTAGGGATAAAGTTTACAATTTAAATAATAAATAAATATATTTCTGTAGATCTGCTCTGCACCATTATCCATTAAAAGTGCTATACAAATATAATGAACTTCTTCTCCCTGCTTCTGTGTTGTTTGTTAGTCTGTCTCTCTACTGAAAGAGAAAATCGCTTGAAAGACCAGAGAAAGTCTTGCGTGTCTTTGAGGTAAGTCATTTGTTCCAAAATGTGAAATTTGATCATTCATGTTAGGTTCTGTTTCAGGGAGCCTATTTATTTAGTGTGTGTCTGTGGGTGGGTTTGTTTTTTTTGCATCAAAATTAGCCACCGGTGGCATTTACATTTACCTAATTGGCATTTGAAAAAGGATCCTATTCTTGCGGATGTCTGTCATGCTAATCAGGTTACATGTTTTTCATGCTTGACTGGCAGATTTGTCTGAGCTGGAACTTGAATTACAGCAGCAGACCTGTCGTATTGTCATTAGTATGCAGCAGGAGGCCAGCGAGTGACGCTCTGCGTGAAGGCGCCGCACGCTGATGGATAAAGCATTGAAACCAGTCATTTGTGTCAATGGAATGCAATTTGGATCAAATCAAAAGTGATCTTTGCATAATAATAATACGGCTGAATCTGTAATGAGACGGTGGGCGTAAGTACAAGCGCGAATAATGCATGTGAAGTATGAACTGTGCAAATGTTTCACTATATTTACATTGATGTGCTGGATTCACTGTAGATGAGATGTTGTTTTTTTTTTTTAGATCTTTTGCTGTTCAACACAAAGCAATCTCCAGGGATGGTGATAGTGAGAGCACACACAGAGCTTCTTCACTAACGCCTGTATTCAATTATTTACTACTTTTGTGTAAATTATGTAATAGCACTTTTAGGGTGTATCAGTGTATCGTTCTAATTACATCTGAATCACTTCCAAATAGAGTAACAATAAGAATAGAGACATGTAGTAAAACACACAGCCAGATTAAGATGGTTTGGACATGTCCAGAGGATGGAGAGTGAGTATATTGGTAGGAGAATGTTGGACATGGAGCTGCCAGGCAGGAGGCAAAGAGGAAGGCCAAAGAGGAGGTATATGGATGTAATAAATGAGGATATGAAGCTAGTGGGTGCAAGTGTTGGGGATGCAGAAGATAGGGATAGGTGGAGAGATGATTCGCTGTGGCCACCCCTGAAGGGGAAACTGAAAGAAGAAGAAGAAGAAGAAGAAGTGAAATGAAACCAGAAATGAGTCTTCACAGCTATAGAGGAGAATCTGCTCTGTAGGGTTCAGAAATTGATCAGGAAAGATGTTTTAATGTTGCTCAAAGAAAGCAGATGTTCAATACTGACCTCTGTGAAACAGAGGAAAATAACGTTTGTGCTTGAGGCACAGCATCAATTCGTACAACATCACACACTCTTTAGAGTAGCAATTAGTCATCTCCAAATAATCAGTTCTCATCGACCTTCTCTGCAAACACAGTATGAAAGGTGGACTGATTTCCCAGGCTGAAATCTATTCATTAAATCAATATAGTGTTGAACTCGCACTTTTAATCATTCATTTTGTCAAGAGCAGCATTAATACGAGCAGATCATTTCCTCATGATTAAAATGTGCACTTGAAGGCCAGTGATGAACTTAAAGACAGCAGCAGTAAAATCTGCACCAAATACTGGTCAAGGTTTGCTCACTCACAGTTCCCAGGCATTACACAAGAGCTTTTTACACTTGAGATCATTTAAGAAGCCTTTATTTGACACATATACATTACTAAACAGTGAAACTCTTTCTTCACATATCCCATCCTTGGAGGGTTGGGGTCAGAGCGCAGGGTCAGCCATAATGCAGTGCCCCTGGAGCAGGGGGGGTTGGGGGCCTTGCTCAAGGGCCCAACGGTGGCAGCTTGGTAGTGCTGGGGCTTGAACCTCAATCAACAGCCCTGAACCTTAACCACTTGTTCCTGCTCCTCCCCTAAAGTTAAACCTGGATCAGTCTAAACCCCGGGTAAACAGAATCCTGCTTTATCATATCTATCTATCTATCTATCTATCTATCTATCTATCTATCTATCTATCTATCTATCTATCTATCTATCTATCTATCTATCTATCTATCTATCTATCTATCATATGTCCGTCCATCCATCCATCTATCTATCTATCTATCTATCTATCTATCTATCTATCTATCTATCTATCTATCTATCTATCTATCTATCTATCTATCTATCTATCTATCTATCTATCTATCTATCTAGATGCGTAGACACCCAATCAGAAATTGAAGTGAAGTTTAAATACATGACAATGACAAATTACCAGAAGTTAGATATCAGTGAACACCCGGTCAACTATATGACAACCTTAAAAAGCCCTATCTTTAAAAAAAAAAAAGAGAGAGAGATTAGAAAGCTGTGAAAGCTACAAGAAACAATTCTATCTCAGGTGCCAAAACAGACCTGTCTTCTTTTTTTGTGTGAAAGTGCGAGACAAGACGTTATTTAAAGTGTGCACATGCTGTATTTATCCAATCATGGTTATTGACACTACAAATAAGAATATGCAAATACGAAGGTTAAGCCTGGGTTTAGGAATGTACAGTGTGAAACGTTAGATTATGAATAGCCAGGATTAATTGTTAACCCCGAGTAAAGTGGCAGGTGTGAAACGTGGAACAAGATATAACCCAGGATTCTGTTTACTATGAGTCTACAGTTAACTATTCAAGTGTGAAAAGCTCTCGTTTAAATAAAGACTTGTTTCGCGGTTTCGCTTCAGTAAGGATAAAATGCACCAGTCTGCTGTTTCGCACCCGTTATCTTTCACAGCTTCATAATCAATTTCCACTAATTTTTCAGTGTCACGTATTTCTCCCTCTCCACGCTACACACTTCCTTTTTTCTTAAGTGTTGCCACGTCTTGGTTTTCGTGTGATACGAGGCACACGCTGTTCAGTTTCTGACTGGGTTTCTGTTGCTAAGCATCTAGGCCTCTAGGCACCACATGTTGGGGATAACACTACTTTTTCGGTATTAACGCAGGGTTTAGAATGACAATAAGCCATTCTTTATGGTGTAGACAATATATACAGTAGATTCATTAGTTCAATTTATTGTTGAGTCTAAAAGTTTAGTCTTTGATTATAACTTGGTCTAATTAAAGCCGTCAGTTCACTTCCTCTTCAAATCACTTAAACATTCATTCCGGCTGAGTCTCATACAATGGATCAATTATTACTTCATGGAGAAGTGAACACATCACCCACAGGAAATTGCTAACACATTTTTTGTCACAAGCCTACACATGTATTATTAAATATTGTTGTTGGTCTAAATGCATCGTTGCTTTACAAAGCAACCCAATACTGTGGAGCCAAGAATACAGTCCAAAATAGAGATATTTACTTGAGCGTGTACTATAAAGGGCAGTCATTTATGAGTCATTTATCTCTTTTATGTCTCGTGTTGAGACAGTGGAGTGGGAGCATGCTAAATGTTTTATGCTCATTTTATTCATCATTAATCATCCTTCGCATATATAGTAAACCTGTCACTGCCTTGCAGCCACAACGATTATCAGCCACTTCATAAAATCATACAGATACAAGCCGAGAGCTTTAGTTAACGTTCACGTCAAACATCAGAATAGGGAAAATAGTTGCGACTTTGACTGAAGAATGGTTGCTGGTACTAGATGGGCTGCTTGATGGTTTCAGAAATCCTCGAAATTTGGGATTTGAATTGAACTGAAAGAACTCAAATAATCACCCATTACAAAGGTGGTGAGCAGAAAAGCATCTCAGAATACACAGAACATCAAATATTGAGGACATTTGTGCTATAACACTAGAAGACCCAGCAACAGGTTGCCAGGAACTTGAATCTCTGGCTACAGTGGAAATCTGTTCACCCCGTCTAAGACTGAGGGGTTCTGACTGGTAAAATCTGAGTGTATCTAGTATATACAAAAAATCCAGCCTCCATCCAACAGATGAAAAAAAACATCAAGGGACCAATTCCATGGGAGAACCCTGGACCTGGCAACCCTCCTTCTGAACTCCAAGCTGTGTCCCCTTATCTTTCTGGTCATTTTAGTTATTCTACTCCTCTATACACATTTCAGGGGAATTTCTTTATTTAATTTTACCTGTCTGTTTTCATTTGAATATATAATTATCCGTGATTATCATATCCGCCTGTGAAATAACCTCCGCTATGGACCTTGACTACCAGTCGTGTAAAAGCCATAATGTAGGAACCGCACTATTAAATCCATCCGTCTCTGGCTTCCATTTGTTAAATCTGCAGCAATTCCACCAGCGAGTCAGTTTATACGTTTTAATAAAGGTGAAAGCACATGTAAATATGCTGAAGTCGGAGTCCTAAATGTTTGATATGGAAATTAGCGTACAGAGACTGGACTATTTAATCTGTCAGCTGCAGACAGGAAGGCTGCGAAATGAACATTCCCCTGTCTAAACAGACATAATTTTTCTCTTTGTAATTACAGTACGTAGCGTTAGCACAGAGAGTGCAAAAGTGGCATTAATTATGCTGTCAGCTTTCATGAAAAGATTAACTAAACTACGGCAACGCGGCCTGTGAAAGAAAATAGCCACTACATTACATGTTAAGGTAGCTGTTTAGTTATGAGTTAGTGCCGTTTTTTTGTCCCCATACTAATGCGGTAATCAAGTTTGCTTTTATAACACTGTCATAAAGCATTAATGTATACCTTCTACAATATTTTTTCTTTTTTTTTCTTTAGCCAGTACGTTACCGATGTAATAGAAACTGACTCATTAGACATTTTCAATCAGTAGAAACAAATGAATTATTTTATTGACATAAATCTGACTCTGTTGGCTTTCAGTGTGAGTGTTGGATACCTTTACACAGAATTATAGTGATTGAAGATAACACCTTTAAATTGTAGACTTTTATGTGTGAACATTTTGTTTTTGTTTTTTTGGAACTTTGCTATAAATATATTCCCCCTAGTAGGCTAGATAAAAACAGAAATACTTCTGAAACTAAAAATTCTTAAAGCCCCAAGTGTCTACTTTCATATGAGTCATTAACGCTGCTGATCTAGTTGGATGGTGTTGACTTGCATCATGGCTGATTCATAGGAATGCTTAAAAAATAAACATGTAATCATTAAAATTCTCATTCAAAATTACACATACACAACCCTACACAGAATATCTGTGTCATAAAAGTAAAATAAACATAGAAGGGAAAGTGTTAGCATTTTTTAAGAGTCAGAGATGAAGCTGTACTTGTTTTCTGACATGGAAAAGCTTCAGGACGGAGCTTTCACTCTTGCTCTTTGCTCCTTTCACTCTTTCTCTAAGGGTACAATGCAATTTTTAAAGCCCTTTTCAGCTGCTCTCAATGCTGGAATATGAAGAATCTAATCTTAGATGACTTTTGTTGATCCAGTGCTGATATCTATCTGTTTATTCAAGTAAACTTTCACAAAGCTTTTCATTAATGTTAATGAATTTTTATAATTTTCAAGCTTCTGTAAATGTTTTGTCTTTGTTGTATGGACTTTTTGGGGAAAGCTTTACTTCAAAAAAAAAAAAAAAATCAATATTTGCAAAGATTAAACTCTAAAATTTAAAATGCTCTGAATCAATATTATGGTTAAAACCCCAAAATATTTATATATCTACACATTTCCATTAGCAGTAGTGTAACAGTGTAATTATAATGATGCACATGATAATTAATGTAGGTGTTATAATTGACTTTTTCACTCATTGATTCCTGTCTAGGTGATGGAGGTTTGATTATTTTTCTGAGGGGAGCAATGCCCTCACCTATAGTCCTCTGTTGGCCAAGAGGGAGAAATCATTATGTCTATAGAGATGATTGCCTTGGGTTGTGCAGCATTAGGTTGCATTCAGACATTTTTTCTTCACTGCTAGAACAGTGAAAGCAGTATTACTTTCATCTGGCCTCGATCAGTTAAAGATTTATATTAGACCTGGGGCAAGGTTTGTTCATGATGGGCATGGTCTCATCCAGGGTGACTCCACCCCCATCCACAGGGCTCATTGAACAGCTAGATGAATCTGATCTAAATGATATGCCATGGTCTTTACATTCAATCCAGTCAAATACCTATGGGACATTTTATGATGAGTAACGATTGTCATTGTTTGTCAGACAGTGTTGTCTACAACTATCATCAATTTGACAGAATATTTTTTGAAAAAATATTGTTCATCCCTCCAGAGTCTTATAAAATCTGTACCGAAGAACATTACACACACACACTGTTTTCTTCCATGCGTTCCTTTTCCATCACCCAAACACATGCTCTACACATGGCTGTAGATAGACTTGATAAATCCTCTACACTCTTAGAAAAAGATTTCTTCAAAGGTTCTTTAAATGCTTATGTCTGTGGTACGGTGATGGTTTTACGGCAGCTTGACAGCCTGTAACGTTTGCTGGAGATTTATGCTCTGCATTACACATGGAAGATCTGATATCTTTTGTACATTTATCTGGCAGCACGCTTCTGTATCGTGCAATATTCAGGGTGCACTATGGTTGGTTTCCATCTGTGACACAATGAGTTTTTAGAGCAAGCATTGAAAATACATTTCTTTGTAAGATGTCTTGTCCACCAGAGTGTTGTCGGCCATCTTGAAATAAATGTATCATCCAGGGTCAGCTCCATGTAGCCCCGCCCCTCTTCTGCTACATAAGCAAAGCTGGGAACGTTGAGAGCATGAAGTGTCCAACATTACACACTTCGCTTTTTCAATTGAATAAGTGCATTATCAGGGTACGTGAAGTGCACTTCTTCTTCTTGAAATTTTCAGTTGCACCGCATTACTCACACTACTCATGCTTCAAAATGGCATAGAATAGTGTATAAGTATGCAATTTGGGATGAACCTTATGTCTTTGTCTTAAAGGAAAACTCTCTGTTCTAGTGTTTAAACTTTCATGCAGAGGGATCAACTAAAGAACTCTAAATTACTAATTTAATCATTTTCTAATTTGTGTGTATGTGTGTGTGTGTGTGTGTGAGAGAGAGAGAGAGAGAGAGAGAGAGAGAGAGAGAGAGAGATTCCTTCAAAGTTAGTCCTTCTATTGTTGAGAAACCTGGAGACTTTTCAGACGTTGCCAGATTTTGTAAAGTTGATCCGCCCAGGATGCTGATCTTTGCAGTTTCAGTTGTTTCCCTTTGGCATCAGCAGGTTATACAATATGATTTTGCCTAAAGCAGACCATTAATTTTCTCAAAATTAATTATTGTCAGTGTTCACAAAACAGAACAGGAGTGAAATTACATCAGTTCCGCTTCATGGTAATTATGGCTTTCCAAAAATAAGATGACATGCCTTGAGAATTAAGCACATACCCTTCCCAGAGCTGGGGAAATCTCAGTTCCTTGCTTTTATTGTCCTAATATGATACACTGATATATGGTGACTTGCTGTAAGGATCAGTCACCATATACTGTAGTCACAAGCCTTATGCTAGGCTGACCTAAAAACAAAAAGCTCCATTACTGAGCTCTTACTTACTTACTTACTTACTTACTTACTTACTTACTTACCTGCACCTAAGGCTCTATATAATAAAATTAACATAGTGTATCTTGCTGGGCTGCATAATGTGTTCATTCCCTCAGTAATTGCTACATTTGCCTTTAAATAACGCTTTCAATTAAACCGCATTTGAAATAATCATTACTATTGTGATGTTTTAAACTGATAGCTCCCTCTTTTTTATGTTTCCACAGTCCGCTCATGGACATTGCCCTGAGAAACGCTTCACCGAAGCCGTATACACTGAAAAGATGGAGCAGTTAAGAAAGGATCTGAAAGCCCTCAGGGGTGAAATTGAAGCAAGGTGCACTTATCTGAAACTTCCATATGACCACTTTAATCCAAATCACATGGACAATCCACTGTAAAGGATTCCTGCCATCTGTACAATGATATACTGGTTTTATAGTAGAGTGATATTTTAAATGTCATTTTTAATTCAGTACAGCAGGAATAGAGCCGCTGTTCTGGGATTGTGCTGCGAGTGTATCAAAATAATCCTGTAAATCAAACCATGCTAATAGTGATGCATTTGTTTTAACAGAAATAACTCTCTTATTGATTGTAAAAAAAAACAACAACATAATTTTAGTTCGCAAAATACCCCCCATCCCCCCCCAAAAACAAACAAACAAACAAACAAACAAACAAAAACAACAACACCACATTATACAACTGTGTGGAAAAGCTAAGTGCTAAAATCATTTAGGAGAAGCCGCACAGAAACCTTGTCTGACTTAATTTTTCCGTTTCTTCCATTAAGTGCTAGTAGATCAAAAACAAACAAAAAAGCACAGCATCAGTTATTTTAGTACAGCAGAGTAAGTGCAACAAAGTTTAACAATACTCCAGTGCTAAGTAATATTAGCCTTGCTAGTTAGCAAACACTTGCTAGCTAGCCTGACATTCACAGGTTGGTTGCTTGTTTATTGCTTTTTTTCCTCCTGCGGTATTAAAGACTGTGACTTGCTAAATCTGTCATATTTCCGTTTATTTTAGCAGTTTATTGTTGTGTAATTCAATATCTTGTGTTTTTTGTTAACTGAAATGAAATGGCTGCTTAAATTAACACATTAGATTCAGATACTTTCCTTAAGCGCTTTGTTAAGAAGGCAGCGTGACTATAATTACAGACTTCAATTTTTTTTTTACTGTATCATGCTGTTATCAGTGCATTGATACAATACAAGATTTTTATGGTACTTTATGGTATATATTTATACCTGGCCACTCTGCATATAGACCTTAATGAATATAATTGCGCATACAAATTTTCTATTGTGCATCAGAATGGACAAAAATCTATACAAATCTATATATTAGATTATAGCTGTGTATATCAAAATAATACGTAAAAGTAATGCTTTTGTATGACATATGATTAGTGCACCTCTAGTGTGTATAGCACTCCTTTTTCAGAAGAAGCCTTTATTATCACCACACATACATTACAGCACAGTGGAATTCTTTTCTTTGCATACCCCAGCTAAGGATGTTGGGTCAGAGCGCAGGGGCAGATGCCCAGCAGTGGCAGTTTGGTGGTGCTGGGGCTTGAACGCTGATCTTCTGATCAATAACCCAGAGTCTTAACCACTTGAGCTACTGTCACTCCAGAAAACATGCTAGTTACATTTGACGATCCATATATAAAATAAATGCTGCTAAACTGTTTGTATGTGGTTAAGTAGTAAGATTATTTTCTGACAGTGATACTCGACTGTCCCTTTGGTTCGTAGCATCGGGTCACACAGCTCCCGGTGACAAAAACGGCTATTTTTTGTTAAAATACCCGCAATCGAAGAGCAGCGCAGCCTCTGAACATGGCGGACATTTTGCTTTGGGTGTTTAAAATTATTTTTAGGTGATCTCAACACTTTATTTAGAATGCAAGTTTACCCAAACATTTTAAAAATGAAAGACCTTGTGGAAGCTGGTGTAGAACTTTATATATTATAAATGTAAACGTAATCAGATTCAGAGTAACACTCTTTCAGAATGGAACAGGATAACACAGGCTTAACTGAAGTAAATAGTCAGAAGCTACTGTGTAACCAAGAATATACCTCAAAGGGCAATTGACCCATGTGTAGAATTTTCCCAAACAATTTGGAAGAACAGAATTGTCTAGAATGTTTTTGTCTGTTGTAGAATTACAGTTTCCCTTCACTGGAACTAAGAGGTCCAAACCTGTTCCAGCATGACAGTGTTGGAATGTTGGAGTGGAAGAATCCAAGTGTCTTGCACAGATCCCTGACTGACACCTTCGGGATGAACTGGAACATTGACTGCACTCCTCACAGAACATCAGTACCTGATCTCACTAATGCTCTTATGGCTGAATGATCACAAATCCCCACAGCCACGCTCCAACATCTAGTGAAAATTCTTACTATAACAGCAACGGTTTACTAAATCAGGAATGGGATGCTCACCAAGCACATATGGGTGTGATGGGCATCCATGTGCGTCCACAACATTTGCGTTGTTTGAATACATCGATACTGAAAATACCCTCTGGATCACTTTACCACCTTAGGCTGTTCCACAGAGGTCAGGTACAATCCACATCTAGAGAATATTCCACTGATTTAATCATAAAGTAGGATTAGACGGATTAGATGTGAAGGTTTTAATTGTTTCAAGGAATTTGTTTATTTTTATTGTTTAAGGATTGTGTTTATTTCTCAGATGTAATAACCAGATCTCTAAAACTGTTTGAAATGGTAAAAAAAGAAATTAATTAAGGTTAATAGATAGAGGTTATAATAGAGGTTAATTAGCTCTTGTTTGATTTATATATTATCAGCTAGCTTTTAAACGTGAATATAGAATGTAGGTTATAAAATTCTACAACTGCACCAAAAAAACCCGGATTCCATACGACTGAACTGAGAACTGAGTAACATTAACGTAATTTGTATTTGTGTTTTTATTTTTATTGTATTTATACAATATTATTTGATTAACCCCTAAATAAAATGAAATATCAAGCTGAGCTGAGAATCAGCCCCACAATGGTGGTGTTTTGCAACAGACACATTATTATATTCTAATGTGCATCTTTTAATTGCCTTTTAATATAATACTATAGTTATACCATATTTTCCATCAGCAGCAACATCCTCACGAGATTTCACAGCATAGCTGGATTTTGTTAATATGTGTATTATGTGAATTGATCACACGCACTCTACATCATTCAATCTAATCATTAGGGAACGTGTTTAATTTTCAGTGACCTCATATTTTGGTGAAAAACTGAATATTTTTATGTAAACTATATGTAATATTTTTTCTGACTGACCACAGACAGTTCAACCTCGGCATACGAATGCCCTCCCTTACGAATTTTCGCCTTAAATTTTGCAAGAAACTTTTAGAATACGGACGAACCGAAATAAATGCTGGATAAGTTTCGTGTACATCTGGGAACCGTTTAAAACTTGTTTGCGTCAGTGGAAAGCCAAGTCAAGCCAACCAAAGCAAGTTTACGAATTTTACACATTTCTTTTCAGTCAGCGAAAGCTGTTTCGAAAAACTCCACCCACGATACCAGCGTTGCCTTCGGCATGTGTTCAAAAGCTATGTGATTTTTCTTGTGGGTTTTTTTTGTTGACAGATTGGTGGTGTGGGTGGTCCGTTCTATTTTAAGCCCAAGCTTGGTGGCACGACTTCCTGTCAGGATCCTTGACATGGAATGCTTGGCTCTGGTCAGTTCTTTGTAAGCAGCCTTACAGTTTACATACGCTCCATATCATTTTTATTGTTCAATAGAGTTTGTGGGGTTTTTTTTTGCATTTTATGCAAGATTTAGTGAAAACACAGGACCATGGGTCCCAAAAAATGAGCAAGGATGGTAACAAGAAGAAAAGAGAGCCTCTTGCCGTGGAAAAGAGAGAAATCGCTAAAAAAGCAGCCGGTGCAAGCACGAGCTTTGTCGCCGGAGAGTACAGACGGCCAGCATGGATGGCTGAAACGGATTATCTGCATTTACATTATTTCTTATGGAAAAATTCGTTTCGCAATACAAATTTCCGCCTTAAGAGCTCGCCTCCAGAATGAATTAAGTTCGTATGCCGTGGTTCCACTGTATTCCTTTTTCTCAGTGTATGCTTGTTAAACAGGGGGTAGTATTGTCACCTCACATCAAGGTTCCTGAGGTTTGACTTTGAGCCTGATTTCCAGTGAGTGAGTTTCACATGTTCCACAGTGTCCACGTGGGTTTTCTCTGGGTTCTCCGGTTTCCTCCATCCTCCACCAGAGAAAAACTGAAAACGCTGCTCATGTGACAGTTTTCTCAGAGAAGGTGTGTTCAATGCAGTTCACCTCACATTCATCAGAAGCGCTACATTTTACAAACAGCCTCTTTGAATACACAAGACAGACATATAAAGTGTACATTCACAATTTTTATTGGCATAAATCTTTAAATACTGACATCATTTTTTTCTAAAACAAAAGTGAGGACAGCGGGAGTTCGGGTCAAAAAGATCGGCATGTCCTACTGTAAGATTTAAAGGGTACACACGCGTATCATATGCCAATACAGGATGGCTGATACAGCCACTTAAAAATAGAATGGAAAACAATTTTATTGGCTGGTAGTTTACAGTATACATAATACCAAGGGAACACTTGAAATCAGATCGTGTAAACATTGCCCTGCATCACTTACACATGTTGAAGAATTCACATACTGTAATTCTGCACTAGCAAAGCAACTTTTTCCAAATATATCTATATTATATTTATATATATTTATATATATGTACACACGGATACATTTACAATAATACAATGGAAATACGTTGTCTCTCGGGTAGGTTTTTAAGCACACAATGCTCTTGTTAATTAGTTTAAAAAGGCTTTAAAAAGGCAGTCTCAAGAGCAAACGTGGCCGTGGCACAGCTGGGTCCGTTTTTCCTATTGTCTCAATGGAAATCATACAAAGTGTATGACATTTACAAAAGAAATTGGCACACTTTCCTTGTTTGGAACTATTGTTTGATCGAATTTCTGTATTCCATATACAATTTGATCCAGCTACTGGAGGCATTGGGGATTTGTCTGCTGTAGGAGACACACTCATGATCTTGAGGGAAGTCCAAAGAAAAGCAGATCCCTCTTTTCGTTTCTTAAGCGAATTGTTGCGCGAGAGAGCTTTGTGCTGGTGTGTGTTTGTTAGAGTCTCCTCAGGTTGTGCTCTTCCTGACAAACCCCTCTCCTCAGACTGATGTCATCAAGCACCATTTCACCAGCATGGCCTCTCCGCCTTTCACCCTTCACAATCACCTGTAAGTACACACACACACACACACACGCACACACGCACACACACGCACACACACACACACGCGCACACACACACACACACACACACACACACACACATACAGACCGCTCAGATATAACAGCATCGATCCAATGTTCTCATGTACACACCAAAATGAAATCTAATTTCTCTGAGCTGGGGATTAAACAGAGCTCTTGAGTTTAGTCCTTATACATCTGTCTGGGTTGCAATGACACACACTGGGTTTTTATCTACTGTATAATAAATGAGATCATAGATCATGACATGTAGAATCATCAGGCTGAGAACATCCACAATCATCTTTATCCTATTAAGATGCTACCTAAATTGCAGTATTTATCCTTATATTGATAATGTGCTAGTTAGTTAGCACTACTCTTAAAATACATTTGCAGCATTTGGCCAGTGCCATTATCCAGAGAGATTTATAACTATCTGAATTATACATCTGAGCAGCTGAAGGTTAAGGGCCTTGCTTAAGAGCCCAGAAGTAGCATCTTCGCAGTGCTGGGATTTGAACTCACGACCTTCCGATCAGATCCAACATCTTAACCAGATGTTGAGCTACTCCTGATCCAGAGGGGATAATGCTAGCCTCCTGTATTTAGCTATAAGATTAATTAAAACTCGGCAAAGAGAGAGCACAAGAGTAATCTTAAGGTTATACTCACACTCTCAAGGCCGTTGCCCCACAGTGTGATCTGTGTCGTCCTCCAGCCACTGCCTCCTGTGCGACCCCAAACGGCTGGACTGTGCTGTCGACCTTTTTGCACAAACACCTGCAGCATGCCCACATGGTGACCCGCCAGCTTGTGCCGAAAAGCCAGACACAGATTACCCTCGCTCCAGGGAGACGCCAAGGGAAGAATGAGCTGAGCTCCACGGCCATTCCTCTTAGCCGACGCTTCTGAGATGGTCAGATACTTTCCACCTTAAAGAGAACCGATCACACACCATGCTCTTACAACACAAACATAAGCCTGGAGCAAAACATTTCCTCTGCAGGATTGTTAATAAATTGGATAGAGAGTCACTGATCAGTTTTATGTATATATTTTAGCTACATAACATGATTGGCCAAACCACTAATTAGGATTATTATCTACATCAATCTTCTGAATTTATTCAAAGCTAATATAACACAGTTTAATTCCACAACAATTAAATTCTCCATTCTGATTGGTCAGAAGGTGTTGCTTCATTTTCAACAACAGCAACTTTGACAGTAGGGCAGGGTGGAAGGTTTCTAATCTGGAATATTATTCTAATATGTAATATACTCAAAAAGGGTTAGGGTCCACGCAATCTTCCTTTTGCGTTCATAAGTAATAAACTGTAATGATAATAGCTTTACTTACAGTTTAAACTGAATCGATATTTTATATATTGCTGCAGGTATAGTCTGCTATTCTACCACATCATGTTTATAGGTTAAAAAAGGAGGTTGTTCAAAAATATATATTTTAGTGGGTAAGACAAGAAATTTTAAATAGTATTGTATCTACATTTTTAACTGATAAATTAAAGTTATATAGCTGATTTGTGCTGGAAATGATTCAATATATTTGAGTTGCTGCTAAAAATTGAGTCAAGACATCTTTGGGGATGTAAAGGGTTAATGTATTCAGCTATTCATCAGTTTCTTGAAGTTGAGCAGTGTCAAACGCTGAGTCAATTATTGTGAAGTAGTTACCTGAAGGGTCTGGTACCGTCTCCCAGTGCACATCTCCCTCTTTGTGCTGGATCCAGTCACAAAGACCCTGATCAAAGGAGCAGCTCAGAAATCCAGCCTCTAAAATACCAAAGCCAGCATTACAAAGCAATTCAAAAATGCAGCTGGATTCCAAAAAATAACACAAAACACAACTTTGAACTCAGCACTGACGCAGTCAGATGAGCTCTAAACACACACATCAGACTAACCACAATCAGTTTGTTGGAGAAATGGATATTTGCAAGCTTTAAAAGGCCAATGAAAGCTATGTCCATGCCAGACTACTGATCCTGTTTTAGCACTGAGTGCCAGGATACAGACTGAAATCGTTAGACAATTTGCGTACCTCTGACCTCACTTCTAACAGCATGCAAAAACAGTGGATAGCGACCTGGGCTCACTTCCCAGACACATACTGAGCACTGTTTTAGACTATAAAAGGAGTTTGAGCCATTTATGTAATAAACTATGAACATTTATAAGCTATTATATGATTAGATATTAATATGATTATACATGAAATCCATAATCACTTACTTGTAACAATCTCAAAAGTATACAAGCAACACTGTACTGCAAAACATATTTAAATAATAATAAATAAATAATAAATAATAAATTACTTATAATAATATAGTATAATATAATACAATATAATATAATATAATATAATATAATATAATATAATATAATATAATATAATATAATATAATATAATATAATATAATTTCAATGTAATAAATAGTAGTGAGAGTACTGGGATGACATTTGGAAATTGTCTGTTATGAATTAAATAATAATAATTATTATTATTGTAAGACTTGGATTTAACATTTATTAAAGAAACATTCATTAAAAAAGACCAATGTTTACTTTTATCAAAACCAAAACCTTTGCACTTTTTAAAATTAAGCTATAACACTAAATAATAAAGTTATAAAAATAATTCACTGTTCATATTATTATTAAGTAAATCATATCCCACAGATAATTAATTATTATCTGTGATTCACACAACAGAGTTAAAATATTTAGAGAGCGTGTTGGGCACAATAGCTCCAGGTCACCAACATGCACCTCTATTCAATTTTGTTTACAGAATTGAAACTCTGTAGTTATTGTTTTTATTAAGTTACTTTTAGATAGTAAAAAATAGTTTTAGATAGCAAAATAACACATTATTTTGCATTGTTTCAGAACTAAAAGTGAGTCTTTTCAGTCATATTGTTTCTCCATTTAATCAAATCAAACTGTAATTGGCAATTGTGATATAATTACAAATTATAAACATAACTTATTGTGTTTGTAACTGATAATAATAATAATAATAATAATAATAATAATAATAATAATAATAAAATGCAATTCCTTGTCATAATTAACCTCTTAATATATTATATGATTTATAGGTAATTAAATATATGATTTTTGTAGAAATCATTACAATTAAATGATGTATATGGTTAAAATTCAGACAGGACACCACATTGTCAAACATATACAGAATGATTTAAGAAATGAATCTTTAAAGCTCAGGTTCATGGGTCAGTATTGAGTGAATTGAGCCCTGCTGGTAATTAGCCGTGCTGGTAAAGACATGGATGTATATCAGATATAGAAGAAGTGTACTGCACCTGGGTCGTCTTTAAGCTCATCTTCGGTGTTACCCAGTTCGATGTCTAAATCAGTAACGAGAACGTTGTTATTTCCATTGTTCCGAGGTACTACAGGGGGAAAAAAAGAAGAAACATCAGGATTTGTAGAGACAGTACTGTTATAATGACTGACTGCACAGAAGATAAATGATACAGGGTTCAATCAGGCACAATATCACAACATTCAGTATGCACACATTTAGAGCTTGAATGAAATATTTACATTTTGGCAGGCTGGGGGATAGTTTTTTGTTGGGTTGAGTGGGTAGGGGAAAAAATGCTATCTGTCCCCTTCTGCATGCATGAGCTTATAAATGCTCACGATTGGCTAGTGTTGCTGTGATTGACAGGAGAGAGAGAGTATGCCAAACCTCCCCTCTCTGACAGCACAGCCAATTTTGCTATCTTTGGCTCCCAGCTACGGATGCACTATCCTGACGATAGGGCAAACACTTTTCTGTTGTTTGTCTGATGTTTAGTAGAAGATTCTTGGCCAAAAAAAGCAGCCCCGGGGTACACTGGCTCATTTAAGGTTTATATAGCATTTGGAATTTAGGCCAAAAAATGTCCTGATTATAGCCAGTGCTTAGGTTGTTTTTTTTAATCTAAGCTGAAATATACTGTCGCTCCAAGCTAGAGTTGTACTGTGTGTCTGATGTGGGAGTCGAATGACCATCATTCAACAGGACCGTGTGGGTGAAATGAAGTGGAAAGTGTGGGCCAACGTTTAGACATTACCCAGTTGCTATCCGGGCATCCAATTAAAAGAAAAAAGAAGAAAAAAAAACAGCAGTGCAGCATTGCTTTTAAAGGGCCAGCAATTTTATTTATAAATGTTCACCTAACACTTGACTAAAAGAACCTCTATGGGAGAACTCTCTTTGGCAGCATATTGTAAAGAATCAGGCACCATTGAGTGGGTAGTGAAAGCACAGTGGTTAAGGCTTTGGGCTACTGATCAAGAAAGGTTGTGAGCTCAAATCCCAGAACTGGCATGTTGCCACTGTTGGGAGCAAAATCTTTCATCTATGTATTGCTCAGTCACTTTGGATAAAAGTGTCAAATGAGCAAATGTAAATGCTGTATTAATTCTGCTGGTGCTTTGGATGCAATGCCAAAAAGCCTTAAACTCTATTGTTAAGAGATCCTTGGCAACCGTTGACTGCTTATTAAATATGTTTGAGACGTTTCCAAGTCCGCAGAAATGGCAACAGAACCAGATGAAGTAAAATGTCACCTCTGCCCTCTACAACAACAACAACAACAAAAATTCAGTGAACCAGCCACTAAAACACACACATCACATTAAAACTCAGTTTAGTTTGTTTACTAAAATATTTTCTTCATACAGTACCACATCTATAAGCATGTATCTAACTCTGCCTTTATGAAAGGATGGAGAGAAAGAACAGTGATACATATATATACATATATATATAACTGTTCTTTCTTTCATTATATATTTCATATTTATATTTATCATTTCCTATACACAGCTTCTTAAATAAGTGAACGCTGCTTCATAATATTTTTTTCAATTCAACATCAGTGATTGAGGAAGTCTCCAATTTCATGTTCCTGTATAACAGTTACAGTTAAATCCACTTCCAAGAATTGGGATTCTTTATAGATGTTTCACAGCTTTATGCTAGAGAGGACATGTACAGTATATAAGTCACATAAAGCATACTATTACCTCATAGGTTTTCATAAAACAATGTGATTAATTTTACATGTTTTATATGTTACTGCAACTAAGAACTTCCAACTATGAAAGTGAATGAAGACTCAGCGTTGGATTCACTAAATAGTTAAAAGGTCTTAGATACTTCACCTTTAACTTTTATACAAAAATACATAATTCATTCATTCATATTGGTAAAGTCCACTTTGCATCAGTGATTATTTAATTATCACAGGTTATGATTTATTCGTTAGTTAATACATAGTGGAATTCTGGCTAAAAAAACCCTCAGAAAAGTAGTTTCATACTAGCAGTGAAGCAGTATATTATATTGTGTGGTACGTAGGCTTTGCGTGCCATGCCTCAGGCTTTTTCCCCAGGTTTCACATTGCCCTTTTGTTGCCCTTTAACTCTCTAACTCTGCTGATCTTTGTTTCTATTCATCGCACTTGATTCCTTGCAAACATTTGGGAAGCCAAACAGAACGGCGCTCAGAGGAGACAAACGCTCGCTCAAGGCTAAACAAGTCGCCCTCTCAATATTTTCTCCCAAAAGAGTGACGAGGACCCGATGCTAGGTTGGTGACATTTTCCTGCACCGTGTATGTGCCAATTATAGAACAGGATAACAGCGAGGAGATAAGGCCATGCGTCCGAGCCTTAGTTTGTGATTACTACATTGATTTCAATTACTTCCCTATCTTGTAGTCGAACACCGCATTCCCCAGACGTGCCCTCATTCCAGTTCGGATAAATAAATTAACGAAATAAACTCACAGAGGACAAAGTCATTACAAAGCACTACAGGTGTAAGGGCTGCTGCTAGCTACGCTGCCCTAACTGCTTCATTCAATCATTATTGTTTCGAATCAATTTCAGAAATGTGGTTCTAATGAGCTTCTTCTCACGTTGCCTAACATCTCAGCCACAAGATTTTTACAGCCGGTGGGTAAAGGTTTTGTTCCAGCATGAGGTAATTGACTGATGTGCTTTGGCAATGCTGACCGGTAATGTAATAGTCCTCGCTGTTTTTCTGTTCTCATTAGGTCTTGCCATCTGGAAGCCCAGGCTTTCAGATGTTATTTTCCTTCCCAAAGCAAAACTGATGTTTCCCCTACTGGTGAACCCCACTGATAGAAAACACTAGATCAGCCTGCGAGAAATAAGCACCAAATGAATAGACATTAACATCATCATTTTGGGATTATCATTTTGGATCGTGAACTATATAAAAAAAAAAAAAAACCCACCAACTCTCGTTTTCTAAACATGGACCAACATGACTGCTCTGTTGCAGCCAATCACGGCCATTTATACAGAATATTTAGCAGCTAATAAGACCATAGACTAGATACAAGGCTAGAGATATCAGGTCACCTTTGAAAAGGGTGATGAAAAAAGAATATTTAAAAATGAATAGACAGAGAAGGATAGATTTACTCTCACCACAACAAATTCACAAATGATGTGTGACAAAGATCGTCGTTCTAATCGAAAATGGAACCTGGTACTTCAGTGGAAAAAAATAATTAAGTACGAAACTTCAGATTTATCTAAATGGTTAAGATTTAAACAGTAACCAGTGTCACCACTTAGTCATGTTAGTTGCTTATCCAGAGCTTTGCAGCCAAAGAATTATATGTAACTTAACCATCAATGGAAATTCAATGGAATATCTATGATGTAGAGATTTAGAGAGCTTGGACAGCAATACCTAGTGCACTAATATATAGAAACAGAATACATGTGGTTTGTTTATCACTGAAATTTTCTATATCTCTATCACAAAATAACACCTGATTCACTATGCAGGTCATGTTCATGCTGCAAAGTGCACTTTATGTCAACAGGAGACGTATTTGGACACTACGTTTTTTTGGAAACTACGTTTTTTTGTTATGAGTTTTAGCATAAGGGATTTCAAATCCACCCTGATTATACACCCTGTTGTAAAGTTCTACAAAACTGCCAATGGTTCCTTCTCAAAAACTAACCATTTAAAAGAAATCTTTAGGCTTTAGGGTGTTTAAGTATTCTGTGCAACACTTTTCAACAATACCTAAATACACCTTTGGACAATATCTTAAAAGGGCACTATATAGTGCACAGGCTGTGGTTTCGGCTATGTTCTCAGAAAAAGGTCTTTGAAGATTTTTTTTTTGGATGGTCAACAGTTTTCCAAATAACTTAATTTTAGGTATACTGGGAACAATCCAAAAAACCTTTTAGGTTACTTAACAGAGTATGGAACTACAGAGTGCAGTAAGTATACGGTGCACTTTAAGGAAACAAAACCCAAAACCCTTAAGTGTTTACTAGTTGTCCATCTGGAAACTGGAACTCTTAGAGGTTGTATGTAGAACCCAGCTAGAAGTTTTTTTCCTTTCAGAAAGAGTTTCAAAGTACGATTTTAGGACGTGATGAATCAAAGGACCCTTGAAGGACACTTGAAATGAGTATAAAAAGGATGACAGTCAGATAGAAATAGAATTTTAACTCAGAAGTTCACTTACTGTGAACGTCCCCTCTCTGTTTTTCGTTGTTGTCCTTATGGATGTTGTTGTCCAGAGGAGTATCTGAAGGGGCAGGAGTCCTGCGAGAGGGTACAACTGGCACCCTTGGTGTTGGAGCTGGGGCTTTGGTGGTGGTGGCGGCAGTGGGACGGTGAGGTGTGACATGGGGCTTTTGGGTAACTACAACAGGGGGTCTGGGAGAAAGTGTAGGAGGTTTACGGGTTGGGATGATTGGCTTCTTGGGTGTTGGGATGATTTTCTTGGGTGGTAAAGGTATTTTGGAGGGTGGTGTCGTGCTCGGGGAGATCCTCTTGGACGTCACTGGTGGTCGAGCAGTGGTAGTGGTTCTCTTTTCGTCTGTATCTGGAATCCTGTTGTTGTTCCCAGGTGGGATCTTTCCGGGTTGGGGAGGGTCGATGATCACTTTGGGGATGGCTAAAGTGTATTCATCAAAGAAAAATATATATATATATCATGAGCCATGCTATTTTAATTTTTATATACAGTATATTAAAATATTGGATTGGATTGGATTGGATTGAATTATTGCAGATTTTATTTTCATGTTATCAGATGGATTTAAAGTTTTTTGTAGTTTTGTAGATATAGATATAGATCTAGTTTTGTAAAATAGAGGTTGTTTTTTATTTCTTGTTCAAAATCTATGGCAACACAAACTTTGGTACCATGTAGTATATAGTATATGAGCTTTAACCCTTTAACTATTGCATTGGCATTCCATTCCACTGAAGAAATGGAAACCAGCATGATATTTTCAATCAGTAGAAGCAAATGGATTGTTTTATTGCCACATGTCTAATATTAAATGATTCTGTTGTCTTTCAGTGAAAGATTTATTTTTTCCTCTGCATTCCATTTTTGGGCTTCTGGTAAAATACATTTGAACACTTTTGCTGTAATTAAATGATCAGATTTTCACTGCATAATATATTTTCTATATTATTTCCACACATAAACCACAGTGATATGTAATATATAATGAGAAACAAGTGAGTATTTGTACTTTATATACAATCTCAGGGAAATGTCTCCTGATGATACATACATTTCATAAAGAACAGGGAGCAGTTATTGGATTTGGGAATTTTGTTCATGCTTGACATCTTTCATTATAGCGTAAATAGAATAAGGGCTGTTACTTAAATGGCAATGTTCCCACAAGTTGGCTTAACGATGAATCATTTCTCATTGAAAAACAAATGAATCTGACAGTTTAACCTCCTGTTATGGCAATAATTCATTTACTTTTCCTCTGTTTGCACTGAGCGGTGGGCGGTGTACCAACGAGCACAGCTTTTTAAGACCTTTTCATGCAAATGAGGCCACCGAATACTAAACACGGAGCTTGTCTCTGTCTGTCATTACACACGACAAACTGACAGATGGATATTAACGTTCATGTTTGATGTGTTTAGTGTCCTGTGCTGTTAGAAATGCACCTTGCATTCTAGGGGATTAAGTCCTTACATGTTTTTATGCCTGACTGAACAATAAAGAGCCAATAAATCCTCTGTAGCTTTTCAGTGTGTGACAACAGACACCACGGCATAAGTGTGTGTATGAGCGTGCATTTGTGAAGTAGTGTGATTGTTAGGTTTTAAAAAATGTCATTTTTGGCCTGTTAGTGCTGAAAAGCTGAGCTGAATTAACAGTAAATGGAGCAGATGATTGATACACAATAGAATAAAAAGACTCACTTGGTATATTTCTGAAATGAATCAATAATCTCAAGAAACGTAATTAAAATGCAATGTGAATGTCTGAAGGATGGAAAACTATCTGGGTTCACATGAAAGTACCACGCAGCTCTGTATCTGATCTGTATGCTGAGCAAAGACAATTTTCTCAAAACAATCAAAGGACGAAGTATATTACACTATTTCTGATCAAAGTGGGCTTTTTTTTATTTACCTTTACAGCAATGACTCTTAGAGATGTTGAGTAATGTATAATATATCAAAGTATCTCAGTGCCCTAATAAGAAGGATGTTGGCCGAACTGATATGAATAGATATAAATAGATGAATAAATAGACTATATATCCAAATACTTGACCTTACAGCCATATAATTTGTGGTGGCTAAAGTAGTTAAGGCTCTGATTTGTTGATCAGAAGGTCAGGGTTCAACCCCCAGCATTGCCAAGCTGCCACTGCTAGGCATCTGAGCACAGCCCTTAATCCTCTCTGCTCCAGGGGTGCTGCATCATAGCTGCCCCTACGCTCTGACCTGAACTTCCTCAGCTGTGATATGCGAAGGAAGAATTTCATAGTGCTGTAATGTATATGTGACAAAAAAATAAAGGCTGCTTCATCTTCTAATTTAAAGTATAATCAGATTCAGAGTAACACTGTGCTTAAGGATTTATTTCAGGATGTAGCAAGATAACAGGTTTATCTACAGAAATTCAGATTCTGATAAAATACAGGAACTACTGTGTAACCAACAATATGCTGTATATTGAAATCTGACGTTCATGTCCATATGCAGGATTTCCCCCAAACTGTTAGCACAAAGTTTGAAGCACACAACTGTCTAAAGTGCCTTTGTCTGATGTAATATTACAGTTTTCCTACACTGGAAATAAGAGGTCCTGAGCTGTTCCAGCATGACAGTGTTCCTCAAGGTGTACTCAGGTATGACCTCAGTGGGGTGAGGATTTGAAAACTGATCATCTTTGGGATGAACTAGAACACTGACTGAACCCCTGAACTTCTCATACAACATCTCACTAAAGTTCTTGAGGCTTGAACATCGAGTGGAAAGTCTTCCCAGAAGAGTGGCGCTTTTTAAAACAGCAAAAAGGGAAATCACTCAATATAAATGGCCGTGGTTTAGAAATAAGAGGTTATTCAGTCAATACTCAGGTGTCCACATATTTTATGGCCATGTAGTATATAAATGTAACTGCATTTGTGTTTCAGATCTATAATTCGCTACACAAAACCCATTTGTTTTTTCCCCTCAAACATAGAAAACACATCTGTTCACACTCCCTATCAGCCCATGTTCAATACACAGTGCATGAAAGCAAGACTATGTTAAACTTGTCCAACACTGACTACCAGCAATCAATACCCTCCCTGTTTCCCCGGCCTAAGGAGAAACAGGAGAAACTCTAAAAAATACTAATCACACTGAAGAACAAAGGAAGGAGTGATGTTGAATTGTGGATGATTCGATTAAAGCACTGAATCGTACGTTATATGTAAGAAAACACATGTATACCTGAATAAGCCTTGTATTCCAACTCAAGACAAGACACTCCAGGTATAAACGTTTTATAAAATGCTGTCCTTATCCTAAAATGTCCTTCTCCTAAGACTACTAATTTAAAATAAAGGATATTGTTTTTATCCTCAATATAATAATACGAAATGCTGTTTCATTTCGTTTCATATCCAGAACTTAAGAACTTTGATGAAGCCTTTAAGCCCCGCCCACTTTCCAATCACTTTGTATCACTTTTCTATGATATATTTTTTAATAATTATACCAATAGAATTTCATTACTTTTCTATATCTATTTACTTTTCTTTCCATACTTTAGCTTTCAGATATCCTGCATTCATAAATGTTCCCTTCCAATCTCTAATTAGAAAGATATTTCAATCAAAAAATTTGATGTCAAATGTTTATAGTAAAAAAAACGGCATATTTTCTTTAAAGGAGTTCTTTTAGGTGTTTTCGTAATGCTTGTATGTATTACTTGATAACTTTATCTTATAGTTTTTAAGATTTTTTTTAAAGATTCAGCCATTACACTGAAAATTTTAATATATTTATTTTAATAATTATATTTAATTATTTATTATTATGTATTTATTTATTAAATATTATTATTTGTTATATTAATTATTATCTAATTGTCATAATAATTATTTGTTTTAATAATTATATATTTTTTATTTGTCACATTTTTTCAGATTTTTTACTGTTCAGTTCATGTGTGTAATTTTAAGTCAGAACAGCTTTTTAAATTTTTTTCCTTTTTTCTATTTATATTTGATTCATAGTAGTTGCTACTTTTTTTCTTACATTTTTTTGTGCCATATTTGGTTTAAAATCAACAATTTATTTGTCTGGTTGAGGTAGGCACCAAATGATATCACAGTGCTACTATTTCTTTAATCTGATTGGACAGTACAGTGTTTCATATTTTGTCATTTTCATCCATCCCTCCATCCATTGTCTATACCCGCTTTATTCGTAATTAGGGTCACGGGGGTCTGCTGGAGCCTATCCCAGTGCATGTTGGGCAAAAAGCAGGGGTACACCCTGGACAGGTTGCCAGTCCATCGCAGATCATTTTCATATATTTGTTTTTTTTATTTAATATCGGAAAAAGATGACAGTATTTTTGCTGTAGATGTAGGGATGATTTCAAACTATGTGTAGAATATCTAAGACCACAAAGACTGTGCTAATGAGCCGAGTGGTGTAACGTTTCCATCTGCTCCATACTCACGTTTGCACTCGTGACCCGTGCCTCCTCGGAAACCGTCCTTGCACTTGCACTTGAAGGAGCCCGGTGTGTTGTAGCAGGTGGAGTGTGCGCTACACTGGTGTTGTCCAGTCGAACATTCATCCACATCTGAAAGAATTACATCAGCAGGCTTTTACCCTCAGAGATGCAGCATGTACAAGCAAACACACAACCTTACGCCTTATTAAATGTTAATGCTAATAGAAGACGTGCATTTACGATTGATTTGGGCAAATAGGCTGAAATATAATTTGTCCTAATAAGCACTTAAATCTTTATTATAATCAGTAAGATCCCCAGTGTATTGTAGCTGTCTGTCTGACCGGAGGAAACGACTAAAACTGGATCATTAAATGAATAGATTTGTAGAATGTATAGAATTGTAATGTAAACAATGAGAAATGGAATCTAAATAAAGTTTCTCTGAAAAAAAGTAACTGTTACAGATTAAAATAAGGCCATCTCGAGATATTCTAAATGCCTAAAGTACACAACAAAAATCGGAAGAGTTTACAGGATTCATTTATGTCCATCTGGACAAACGACGTAAGAGTTCATCAACATCAACACTGGAGATGTTGCAGTTTGCTGTCTCCTTCAGGCCGTCTGCTGTTGTGATCTGCTATAATCTCTTCACAAAACCCAGGACCCAGTTTGTAATACAGTAGCAGTGTATTTAAACAGAATGCGCTATTATGCAAAGCTTCTACAAATAAAATGGGAAAAAATAAATGAACACAACTGTCTCATTGTACTAAACCCAATAAATCAGCAAAGACCTAAGACCATGTCTGACAGCTCCTTCTTTAGTTTCCAGACCTTTGAGGCTAATGTAATGAGGAAACTTTTTTGGCATTATTTGAATCTAGAAGATAAACTATAATCCAGATCATGACTTATTAGGCTCCGTCCCTCATTGATTGAAAATAAAAACAGCTAAAACATCTATATTTATTGTAGCTGTTAATGAACCTTCATTTGCATTACTTTTACAGCCCTATTACTTTTACATCATCATCATCATCATCATTATTATTATTATTATAATTATTATTATTATTATTAACAACAACAACAACTATAATAATAATAATAATAATAATAATAATAATATGGTCATCACTTTTATTTAAAATAAATAAATTAATAAAATGAACAAATACATGATTATTATTATTAATAATAATAATATTGCTGTTGCTGTTGTTATTGTATAATAACTAATAATAATATTTAATGTTTTTAAGTAAATAAACAAATAAACTAACACATAAATAAGCTAAACAAACAAACAAATGAATAAATAAATAACGGTGATGGTTCATATATAAAGGCTGCAGTTGTCCATGATGGCAAGCCCATGGCGTTAGTGATAGTGTTCAGCTATGTCAAACTTAATTACACCACAGCACTTAATCCTGATTGGTCAGAAGGTACTGATTCATTTTCTGTACTATAGTGATGACCGCTAGTCAAATTAGAGTTTTATATTCATTTACTCATTCTAATAAGTTAACACTTCTACAGTAACAGCCATTTCATGCGGACCTTTATGATGGCCACCACATATTCTAAGTAGAACAATAAATAAACAAGAGTTTATTGTTATTTAACCATGAAAACATGTCAATAACTTTCTGCATGGAGATGATTATTTAATATTTATGGATTAAATGAAGGAGTCTCCAGGGTCAGTTCTGTGTAGAAGGCTGTAACTTTAATGTTTTCCTCCACAGGAGAGTCTTCAGGGTGGAGAAGTTAGTGGCTTCTACCTAACATGACAAGTAGCCATGTTTTTGTTTGTGTTTGTTTATTTGTTTGTTTCTTTCTTACTTTCTAGTTTAGATTTAATTCTTTCTTTCTTTCTTTCTTTCTTTCTTTCTTTCTTTCTTTCTTTCTTTCTTTCTTTCTTTCTTTCTTTCTTTCTTTCTAGTTTAGATTTCTTTCTTTCTTTCTTTCTTTCTTTCTTTCTCAACTGCTCTGTTACATTCATGAGATAAATGTAAGTTCCTCTCTCTCTCTCTCTCTCTCTCTCTCTATTTCTCCCTCTCACTCTATTTCTTTTCTTTCTTTCTTTCTTTCTTTCTTTCTTTCTTTCTTTCTTTCTTTCTTTCTTTCTTTCTTTCTTTCTTTCTTTCTTTCTTTCTTTCTTTCTTTCTTTCTCAACTGCTCTGTTACATTCATGAGATAAATGTAAGTTCCTCTCTCTCTCTCTCTCTCTCTCTCTCTCTCTCTATTTCTCCCTCTCACTCTATTTCTTTTCTTTCTTTCTTTCTTTCTTTCTTTCTTTCTTTCTTTCTTTCTTTCTTTCTTTCTTTCTTTCTTTCTTTCTCAGCTGCTCTGTTACATTCATGAGATAAATGTAAGCTGAATAAGCGAGTCTGCAAAATTCTATGATTGTAAATGCTGTAAATGTAAACTTTATGGAATGACGGCTTACAGTTGTTATACAACTGATCTAATTAGTTCCCAATTATATAAAATGAATTAGCTGTGTGAAACTAATTACTTTTTAACAACATTAAAAATAACTATAAATGGCTAAAAAAAAAAAAAATGGTGATGTTCTTTAAGAAATAAAGTAATCCATTCAGCCCTTATAAAAGCCGTATAACAGCATGGCTCCAAGTGTGTCCATTCTTCCTCGGCCATTCTGGGTGATGTTAGGGAAGGACAAGATGTAACTGGGACAAGGCTTGAGGCAGAAATTCAAGGAAAAACTTCATTCAGACTTCAATTACATGTTAGGATCTCGTAGTTCAAGAAACAAACAGGTCCTGTGTGGATTTAATTTATTTATTTTTTCCTGGAAAAATTCCTAGAAATCGCTATAAATGAATTCCATTAAAAATATAAATAAATAAATAAATAAATGTCACTTTAGGTATAACATGCACTAGAACTATTTGTGTTTTCACGCTCCATTTATAGTCCTCATGCACATACAGTCCACACACACACACACACACACACACACACACATATATATATTTAAAACCTCATCCATGTTCAATATTTTATTTCTGACAGCAGACTTGTGTCCTTGATCTTACCTATACACTGGTATTTGCCATTGATGTACTGCAGGTCAAAGCCGTCATGACACTTGCAGATGTAACTCCCGAAAGTGTTGACGCACTTGCGGAAGCGAGGGCAAACGCCGCGGCCCGTGGCGCACTCGTCCACGTCTGAAAAACAAGCAGCCCGTTGCATCATCCTTTTAGAAATTTTTTTTTATATCCTCCCTCTTGTTCTGACTGCTTTTGCTTCCCCAGACTGGATGGATTGGTGGATTACAGACTAATCTAGATAGAAAGCTTCAGAGGATCAGTCTGTGTGGATGGTCAGGAATACATTTCACATACCTCATCCTTCATTTTCACAAGAATAGAATTTATGCATAGGGTAATGCAGAATAAACACTGGCTGGGATATTTCACGCTTGGGTGTAGAAGTGAAGAATGCTGTGTGCTGATTCAGAGTGTGTGTGTGTGTGAAATAGAGAGAGAGAGAGAGAGAGAGAGAGAGAGTATGACAAAAAGAAACAGAAAACAGAGAGAGAGAGAGAGAGAGAAAGAGAAAGAGAGAGAGAGAGAGAGAGAGAGAGAGAGGCAACAATGCCTCATCAATCATTTCTTTCCTTGTCCAAAACACTCTGTGCTGGAGTTTCAGCTTGCCTGAGCAACATTTGATTCCATAATCACGCAATTAGGATCATTTCCTTTTACCTCCTCTTTTTTCAGACAAACACATTTGATTGATTGCTCAGTCAGACGAGGAACAAAACACGTCAGATGACGCTATTAGTCATTCCGAAAATCTGCTGGGGTAAAAAAAATAGACTGTTGGGAATCGTAAATCAAAAGGCTCTTCATTCCCGTTGTCATACAGCGGATGCTCGTCTCCCGGCAGTGACTGATGCCTGGAGTATTTTAATGCTAGACCATCCCGTCGTTGTAACCGCATTTTATAAGGCGACGACCTAATGATGTACTATAAAGTTACGACTCCGTGGATATGACGGCGGTTTCCGGCACCTTTGCCCTCTCGTCTGGTTTATGTCTCAACATCTCGACGTCTGTCCCTAGGGCTTGTAAAATACTCTCCTAAAATCCTATAATATTACAACACTGCAACACCTGTGCCTCAGAAACACCATCCACAGCCCTTTTGTGATTGATGGCCTCGTGTTCGAGACACCACTCCTCCTCTCTCGCTCTCGCACCGGCTAAAAAGTGGACCAGGGGAATAAAAAAAAAAAAAAAAAAAAAGGAAGGCCGGACTGAAAAATTGAGCTCATCCCCTGTTACAGAAGCATATATTTAAAAGGGGACACAGGTTAAGTGCTACAATTTGTTCCCATTCCCGTCTGTGATTTACTGTTGTGCAGGGAGACATGTCTCAGCGAAGAGGAAAGGGACGTGAACCGCTTTAACGGCTCTGCACCTGCAGAAGGGCATTAATATGGCCATTAACGAATGCCACTATGCAATCTCCAAGCACTTGCACTGTAATTAGAGCATCGGAGGGGTAAAGAAAAAGAGCTCATTGTGTGGTTGTCAAGAGCTGCTGCAGGAATACCACAGGAGCACAGCGCTTCAAGAGAATCTGTGTGCTTATTTGCAGCTATTTGAATTTGAAAACTCTGTCATCTTTCACCGCAAGCGTCGAAAAGAACAAGAAAGGCAACAAAAGACTCCTGCGTTTGATTAGCAAGCTACAAATCAGAGTTAAAAAAGACGCCAGAGGGAGAAGGAGGCAAAGGCAAAGTATCTCGATGTTGTGCTTCTTTGTGCTTTTGATTTCAGAGGAAAGTAGCAGAGTTTGTTTGGCTCACAGCGAGCAGCCGTACCCACGCATGTCCTGCCATCTGGGGCGAGCTGTAGGCCGGGAGATGGACACTGGCACCGAACCTCTCCTTTCATCACCTCACAGCCGTACTGGCAGTTAGCCATACTGCATGTCCGTGCATCTGAGACACACACACACACAAAAGAAGGGAAAGAAAAGAAGAAGACATGATCACTGCAGTTAACTTTATAAACATCAAGAGAGAGGATGTACGGACCGAGACCAGATCAGGACTGGATTCTGTTTCACATACATTCAGAAGGATTTAGATATTTATCAAGACCTTACCTTTCATTAAAGACAAAAAAAACATTCCATCGTTAGTTCAAGCAGAGATCTGACTTACATCAGTGGTAGTCAATCAGCAGTGACATGTTCGGTGTTCTTTGATTTTGTTCTATAGCTATGAACCTAACATCCTAACCTAACATCTATAGCTCCATCCATACATCCATCCATACATCTCGACATCCATCCATCCATCCCTACATCCATCCATCCATCCATCCATCCCTACATCCATCTCTACATCCATCCAACCATCCATCCATCCATCCATCCATCCCTACATCCATCCCTACATCCATCCATCCATCCATCCATCCATCCCTACATCCATCTCTACATCCATCCAACCATCCATCCATCCATCCATCCATCCCTACATCCATCCAACCATCCATCCACCCAACCATCCACCCACCCATCCATCCACCCACCCATCCACCCATCCATCCACCCACCCATCCATCCACCCATCCACCCATCCAACCATTATTCAAACATCTATAGTATCTATCCTTCCATCTATCTATCTAACCATTATTCAAACATCTATAGCATCTATCCTTCCATCTATCCACCCATCCATCCAACCATCCACCCACCCATCCATCCATCCATCCATCCAATTATCCATCCCTACAACCATCCACCCATCCATCCATCTAACCATTATTCAAACATCTATAGTATCTATCCATCCATCTATCCACCCATCCACCCAGCCATCCATCCCTACATCCATCCATCCATCCAATTATCCATCCCTACATCCATCCATCCATCCATCCATCTATCCATTATTCAAACATCTATAGTATCTATCCATCCATCTATTAACCCATCCATCCATCCATCCATCCATCCATCCATCCATCCATCCATCTGTCTGTCTGTCCATCCACCCATTCATCCCCCCATCCATCCATCCATCCGTTCATCCATCCATCCATTGTCTACTGGGATGCAGGAAACCTGAAGTCTATCTCAAGAGACTCAGGGCAGAAGGTAGGGTAGGATACACATATAGACAGGAGGCATAAACTGTAGGACCTTGTGGAAGCTATAAACCTAATATTTAGAACCTCTGTGATTCTCACTTTTTTATTTTTCTGCTCACAGAAACAAACACAAAATCAAGCAAACTCTGTAAGATTCAGAGATCAATTTCTCAAAATTACCACAGATTTTCTGCAAGATTTGGCCCGAGACTCATCGTCTGATGTCATCACAACACACATTCTGCCAAAACCCTCTTCAATTCAAGTGTTTTGAACATGAATATAGAGTAACTACATATGGGTCTTCACTGGCAGTTTAAAAGAAGAATCCTGTGCTTGCAATTTCACCAATTCAAGTAGCTTTCCATAATAAAATTTAATAATAAATATATTAAAAAAACGCAGCAAATTCAAGCATTTATGGCAATATTCACATAATAAAATAAAGCTAATAAAATTCAAAATAAAACAAACAAAAAAATCCTAGAGGGAATGGTAAATAAAAAAAAGCTAAAAAAAAAACCCAAAATTGAGCAAATTTGCGAATAATAGATAATGAAAAATATAATAATAAAAAAATTATAATATTTTTTTCCAGCACAAACATTAGCCACATCTGGAGAAATAAAAAGATTTACTCATTTTAGCCATACTGAAATCAAATTAAAATAAATTGTTTGTTTTTTTTTTAATTCAACTTTGTAAATATTAAATTTTTTTCTATCAGTGTGGTTATAAATAAAAGGAGTGTGTTTTCCATGGTGAACAGGTTGAAGTGTAATGTTTCCATAATAAGCATGTTTTCAAAGCAGCTAATCTGATTGTAATGCATAAGGATTGTATCAAGTCTTAAGAAAAGAAAAAATAGAAAATGTGTGCTAGATTAAAAGAAAACCAAATAAAATGATGTGGTTTAAAGATACGGTCTGCTTTCTGGGGCTGTACGGTATAATTACATTTCATTTCATTATTTTAGATGTTCACAGAGGTTTCTAAACCCCACTGTTATTAGAGAATTAAAGCACCTTCTCTTGTTTTCATTGAAATTCTTTCAAATCACAGCGCATTAGCAGCATTTCAGTACGCAGGAGTGTAGTAACTCGAACAGTGATGGTTAGTATGATGTGCAAATCGAATCAATAATGCTTCAGGCTTGAATAAAAATCAGAAACATGAGCGAGAAAGCAAACATAACGTATGCACAGGTTCCTATCTAAAGGCTAGAGAATGGTGGCTTCGTGGTTCGGCTTTTCTTAGAGCCGCCGTCTGAGAGGACTGAACTCTGTAAGTGGGTCTTTCTGACCCTGAGGCAAAAGACTAGTGGAGAAGATAACCTCGTATTATTACCTCACCATCTCCAACAATGCGCTGAGAGGGGGGAAAAAAAACCCAGCCGCTTCATTCTCTACTCGCACCACTATGAGGTTATCTATGGGTTCAACCTGCTCTTTCCAAAATAACAGGGAAATGAAATTGCTTATTATGCCTACCAGCCAAATATGAGGAGCTATTAAAGATTTGAGCAGGACTACAAATGGATCATTTAGAGCCTAAAAACACAGAGCAGTTCTTCAGCTTTCTGTCATATTGTAAAAGGTAGTGGCATTATTCAGTCCCGAACACAACAGCTATATACACAAAAAACTTTGACAGATAAATCTTATTTAGTATTAGATGTGGGGAATGTCAAAATTTGACAAAATAAAGGTTGATGTGAAGACATCAAGACTCCGGGGGATGAGTTAAGCCTTTAAATATGTCGAGATATTAAAAATAATCTACTATCTATGAAAAGAGCCTATGAGCATCTCTAGACATTTACTCTCATGAGGAATGCAAGGACAGAAACATGATTATGCAAATTAGAAGGAATCAATGTCCTTCCATCATCCCTAGCCCAGCTCTGCTGATGCTATACTATCAGCTTTCGTGGGGAAATTGAAGAGACTGAAGGGACAAAGCGACTGCTGACAAATTAAAGGAAAACTTAATGTAGTGTGGCTCCATATCAACCAAACCATGTCGGCTTTTCCTTTAATTTGTCACTTCAGTCTTTTTACATTGCAGCGCTACATAGTTGTACACTGATCATCATCATCATCATCATCATCAACATCATCATCTTTATCCTATCATTAAATGAAACATTTCTATCCTAAAGCATGTGCTACAGAGCGCATAATAACTCACCGCGGATATATAAATCATATTTTATGGCCTTTACAGTCAAAACATCTCAACCTGATAGAACATCTGTGGGAGATTTTGGAGCAATGTGATTGATTTTCCCCATCATCATCATCATCATCATCATCAGGTGAAAGAATATCAACAAAAATATCTTTAAAAAGAATAGAGCTCAGTCCTTTAGTACACCTTTTCTGGCTTTTCTAAATTACACTTCTGACTGATTTTCCTTTTAAACTGTCAACAATCTGCATCTGTTTTTAAAAAGACAAGCAGGAATCATTATCAGATATCAAATATCAAATCTACCATCATTTACGTTGCATATATGTTCTGGAAAATGAAGTCGATCGGAAAAATCCTTGATGTCACATCCTATATCCTGATGTTTAGTCATGAGTTTTAAAATGCGACAATATCTAAAACTTTCATCAAAACCCTTAACCATTAATTATATCCACTTCAGAAACATCTGGAGTGCCTGAAGAAACAAGGATATGAATCATTTAAAAAGACCTGCAGAGAAATATCCCAAAAAACTGACCTCCCCCTCTAAAAAAAAATTCCCTGCTGTACTCTTTGATAAATGCAATGATACGAGCATGCTTGCAATAGTGTGGGGCGTCTGAAAGAAAGAGAAATATTGAACCTTTTCAGTGGTTAACACGAGGCAAGCACAGGCACAGCCTTCTCAGCACAGGGAGAATAGCTCAGGGCCAGCTAGAAGAATCAGGATTTACTGCTAGGGTTGAAGTTCACTCTTCTCTCTTTCTCCCTTATTTTCTCTTACTCACTCATTTTTCATTTGAGTCACTGTAAAGCCCTCTACAGGGGCTAACCATGCCCCAAGCTGATAGGGTGACTGCCGGGAATATTAAAAAAATATATATTACACACACACACACAGACAAAAAAATCTCTCTGGAGGAAAAAAAATGTAATCATAGTAGCATGCAATAGAAAGGGAAAAGTACATATAGTGACAGAAAAATACTTTACATGGCAGAGAAATGACCATGCATACAATTCTAAATAGTCGGTACAATGTAGGGACCTTGTTAAAATTAAAAAATGTAGAAAATATTAGTTATTATTCTGGGTTCCAGGTTTTTATAACAGTTTGTCATTTTTAGAAATGCATTTTCCATGTGATATATAAAAACATCCCAATGGTTCAACGACTTAGGAGGTAAAAACTTTTGGTATATAATCCTGACCCAATTATTTAATCGAATTATTTTTTACCAAAAATGTAATATGCACCTGTTTTAGGGGGTGATTATATTCAGTATTGAATTTCTTTGTCATGGCACACTCCACAGTGCTGATTAAAGGAGACACTCAGCACTTTAAAAAGTAGTTTTTCATAAGGATTTCTGTTTTAGCCTATTAGGGACAATATATTTATAAAAGTATCCCCCCAAAAAACAGCTAGGATTTTCACACAAAGTAAACAGTGATATCAAACCCATTTCTGCTCTCTGAGCTGCCCCAAGTGCTTGTTCATAAGGATCTAAAAATGTAAAGCCGTCATCTTCAACCACTAAAATTCGGTGTAAGGTTATCCAACAGAGGGAAAAACAAACATCTCACACTGAAAACCAACATGACTCATTTTTATATCCGACTCACAGCCAGAAAATAATTCATTTGTTTATACTGATGAAAAATGTCACTGGCAGAATGAAAAGCTAGTGTAAAAGCGCTCTATAAATAAAATTGAATTGAATTAAAAAGGGTTAAGAATCTTGTTTGTGAGGAAAATAATAGGTTATACAGACTGAAGCTTACAAGACACCAATTCAATATCAAATATCCTGGATCTCTATTAGATTAGACAATTAGATCCTGACGGCAAAATGTTTAGCGGTAACATTTTACGGTCAGTTCAAAAATCCTGAAAATAAAACGTTTCTTAAGAAGCTAGTAACTTTGGACTGGTTCCTTTGTCCAAAGATCATAACAGGAAACGTGTGGTGTATTAGTAAAGCTTTGGGAAAATTCTCATTTCCATACTTTCTTCCTTCCATTTCCATTTCCGTCAGTTTGACAGTCCCTAACACCAGAACTGGCCTTTTTTTTTTTTCATTTTTACTGCTGGCCCTTGAGCTTGTTAATTAAGCTGCATTGATGAATTTGCTGGCGAATTTACATGCATCAGACATCTGTGCATGAAGTTAAATCTGTGTAGCGCAAAAACAGCATCTGCTCATTAGTGTTCAGCCTTAACGCCATGCCATTTCCATCTGCGACTGCGAGCACGCATGACTAGCGAGTGCGCTGTTCGGTGGTGGTGTTAGTGCGTGAAAGTGGAGCAACATGCCAGCTGGATGGCCGAGGGCTAAATGAGCAAAAGCAAAGCACGACTCACTTCCGCAGGTCCCGTCAGGCTGAAGCATGTAGCCGTTGAGGCAGTAGCACTTGTAGCTGCCGTATGTGTTCATGCACCTGTGTTTACAGGGTCGAGGCTTCAGGCCACACTCGTTCAGATCTGCAGGAAAGAGAGAGAAAGATGAGTTAAGGCATCCAGACAGAATACCTTGTGATGTGTGCGTCTGTGGTGCGGAGAATTAGCCAGCGGTCACAGTTCAAAGGTCAATCCCCTTAAAGCTGTGAGGGAGCAATGAGGACCTGTGTCTTAACAAGCCCACCTTCAAGAATCTCTTCCTGGTTATTACCTTCCAATAAAGGCATTCCATCATCACCAACACTTACATATAGACACTGTGTTTTTGCTCGGACGTCTCTGTGATGTTAAATGCCAGCAACCTCTGACCTTTTCAAAAATATTATTAGACACTGTGATATGTCGAGTTCAGATTAGATAGATTGCCTGGAGTCTAGCACCTGCCAAAACGCTCGGAAAGCACAGAGAAATGTCAACAGAGCCCGGAAATTAATCATAGGCCGCCAGCCCGGTGCGTGCATGACAAGAATACAAAGAATTCCAGCCCACGTGCATGGAGGTGAAAAGCGACTCCATTCTCAGTCATGGACTACAGCAAGGGGGTCAACTGTGTATCACTTTCCTCCTCACACTGTAAGCTATAACTACAGGTTTTCTGTTCATGGAGTCTAATTTACCCCCACACTGAAACAGATCCCGCTGGCAGGCGTATGATTAGCCTGAGTATGGCCCAGCACGGAGAGAATGGCGCCATCTTTAGCTTTTAGAGTTATTCCCGGAACGTATTTTGTGGCATAGACTTCTGACAGGTGCCCCCGATTTAAACAGACAAATGTGCTAATGTTGTTGACTGCATAAACAGCGCTAATGTGAGGTCACTGCTAGGGCACCATCAGGAGAAAAATGTTCATCTTACCGTACGGGTGTATTTTCACTCCTCCAGGTAGATTTACAGCCACGGTTTTCACACTTTGACACTTTGTGCATTCAAAATGTGTTTCCAGACAAAAAAAATGCTTTAGGATGTTTGGGGAACGAAGCAAAACTGGTCAAGGTTCTGATTCACACTTTCATGTAAATATGTAAAATAGTTTATTGATTTTAAGACACACTATATGGCAAATGTTTGTGCTCACAAGATCGCTGTCCAGTCTTCTAAGAAGGCTACATTTTGAAGTTGAAATATTTCAAAATATCTGTATTGTATGTAACGTCTAGATTCATATATTTTCATATAAGGTGGAAAAACAACAAGAAGCACCCCTACATTGACACGTCGACTTTTTACCTAAAAAATCTGAATCGTCAAAATTTAAAAAAAAATAAATAAATCATTCAGTCTCTGTTGTATTTCCTTAAAATAAGAAAACAACACACAGTATGTCAAAAAGTTATTTGAGATTCCAGGCAGCTTTGAATATCTGCAACATGCCAATGCCTTCGAAATGCCAGATATTTTATAACAATAATATTGAGGTCAGGTGAAAACAAGACGTTTTGATCAGACCACCTGACATTTTTCTGACCCCCATGGTTTTTTCTTATTATTATTGGTCTTACTATACTTTACTTTCTACCAAACTTTCTTGTTTCTGACACTTGACAAGCTTCCAAAACTTACACAATGTCAGAGAAGTCAAAATCTGGACAGCAGTCAGAAATCCTCCATCTCGCTCTACACACAATTATTTCAATCTTTTTTTTTTCCCCCCAAATAGACTTCACTTATCAAGTAATTGAGGGTGTAAATTATAGCAGGCTGAAAAGCCAGTGTAGACAGTCAATTCTAGTAGATATCATCAGGGCTGTTCGATGCCACATGCTCGTGACTTATTAGGATGTAGTAATGAAGTGAAATGGAGGCGCAGTTGGCAAATTAATCAGACTACAGGTTAATTAACTGCTAGAACTCCATTCAGGAAGTATGGGAATCATTTATTTTTCAATTATACCACAACACTGTTGAATCCTCCATTCTGATCAGCAGCTCTGTCAGTAGAGTCAATAAATACATGAATTAAAAATGTGTTGTTTAACTAAGAAAGAGCATAGTTAGCATAAGCAAGTTTTCTGGAAGGAGATTTATGGAAGGTTTTTATCTCCAGTGTGAGCACTTTGTAAGATTTAGTATGTTTCAATTCTCCCTGTTTTTGTTGTGTCCATGTCCAGCATTGAATTTCTTTATCACGTCACACTGACTGTTTATCAGGGCTATAACCTATGTGACGAGTCGATATGCAAAAGTTCTACACTATAAATGAATAAAATGTATTTTGTGTTGTTATTAAGTATTTATAACTGCGTA